>NW_028275296.1:0-81507 GCF_013281855.1 Momordica charantia
TTTTTTATTGAAAGTTATTAAACCACCAAAAATGGAATCTAGTATTAAAAACCTTGAAAAAAAAGATATTTCAAGAAATATTTTAACTTTTTATCAAAGGTTATTTCAGTTTATTTGAAAAATATATATATTGAAGACCTTACAAGCCTTCTAAAAAGTTAGATATTCGCTTAAAAAAATTGAACCTTTTATCCAAGCCTTTTTTTTTTTTTGGAAATATTCCAAGCTGGGTCCATGTATAATATCAAGATTTGGATGAATTGAAAGACCTTAAAATTCTATGGGAGCATAAAAAAATTGAACTTAAATCGATTTCTAAACTTTTAATTCTTAATAGGAATATCGGAATTTAAATATAAAAATATCGACCAAACTTCTCGATAGAGGCAGTATGGTAAATTAAAGTGCTTGAAGACCTTTTTTTTTGTTTTTTTAATGTAGCTTGAAGACAAATTACTAGGAAGATAATTGAGAATTAATTGACATGATTTTATAAACATTAATCATATGGGACCTTTTCGAATCTTTTTCTTGCTTGAGTTTATTTATATATATATTTTTTTTGAAATAGAGTTTATTTATATTTTTAGTTTTTAGTTTCAAATTAATTATTTTTATATTTTGAAACTAAAAACTAAAAGTATTTTATATTGTCCTTCTAAAAAAACTTATAGTCAATCAATTACAACATGTAAGAAGATTTCTACCCTAATCTTAGAGGATGACAACAATTTTCTCATCAACAATATCCAAATTCGCAAACAACATTAATGTAAATATGTTAGAAAAATAATATTAAAATTTCAGCTGTACTTCTAAAATAATATGAATTTAAAATTTATTTAATTTTTCTACAATGTATAAATATAAATATTGTACTTCTTTAATATATGAATTTACAATTTTATTTAATTTTTGATATTTTCTACAATGTTTAAATATAAGTATTGTACTTCTTTTATATATATTGAATATGAGACTAGCCTCCTAATTTCAAACTTCAAACAAGAAAATATACAAGTAGAACTATATTTTAGTAGTTCATCCTATTAAATTTTTTTTGTTAAGTCTCTTATTTTTTTCAATGTAGGATCTTTAACATGCTACAAACATATATTTATGCAGGCAGAGATGATGAAACTTGGGTGAAGTCCTCCATCAATATTTTTAATCTTAGTTTTCTTTTTGAATTTACGCTTTCTGTCAAAATAATAAATAATAATAATAGTAATAGTAGAAGTATACAAGAGCATTTTTTATATTTTTTCAACAAAGAAAATTATATACTTTTATATTTGAGTGAAATATTATTACAATTCATCCTATATATACTTGGTTATTACCATTAATATATAATATTGAATACTTAAATAGTTTTTTTTTATTTTGTCTAAATCCTATCCATTTCATACCAAATATTATGTTTATTATTGACTAGATGCATGTGAAATGATATAACTTTTTCAACCACTGTAAAAATAGGAAGCCCTTGCAATATTCAAGGTGAAGATTGCAATATTTATAGATATTAATTGAAATCTACTATTTCTTCAAAATAAAAATAAAAGAGATGTATTATTAATAGTTGAGAAAATTAAATGCGGTAAAAAAAATTCTTAGTTCGTTTCTAAATAAGGAGGTCTTATTCTCTATGAGTAATGGGAAGGCTCTAGCCCTAATGGGTTTTTGGTCAGTTTTTTAAAGCGGCTTGGAGTGTTGAGGGGATGACTTCTGCTAGGCTGTGTTGCACTTTTTGACACCTCGTTCTTGCCTCTTGGTGTGAATGCAACGTCTATCGAGCTTATTCCTAAGGCTCCTAACGCTTCGAGTTTGGGGGATTTTCGTCCTATTTCCTATTGTAATGTGCTTTATAAGTGCATTACAAAGTTACTGGCTAATCGTTTGAAGGTCCAACTCCCTAATTTAATTAGCCAGAATAAGTCTACGTTTGTACCAGGATGTCGTATTGTGGACAATATTTTGTTGTGTCAGGAGCTTGTGGGTGGTTATCATATGAATTAGGGAGTTCCTCGTGTGTGCTAAAGGTGTATATTCAAAAGGCTTATGATTATGTTCATTGGGATTTTCTTCTTGGCTTTTTGTTGGCTATTGGGACTCCAGGCCGGTTTGTGAATTGGATTTGAGCTTGTATTACCTCCTCCATGCTCTCAGTCTCTTTGAATGGTGCACTTAAGGGGTACTTTCTTGGGCGTCGTGGGTTGCTTCAAGGGGATCCTCTATCCTAGTATCTTTTTGTTGTGGCCATCGAGGTGTTCTCAACGATGCTGAATAGGCCGCCATCGGGTTTCCAGTTTAATCAGAAGTGTGATCGGGTTGGTCTAACTCACTTATGTTTGCAGATGACTTGATGATTTTCTCGCACGAGGGTCTCGGTTCTTTATCCTTTATTAAGGATATTTTGGCCACTTTTCTAGAGTTGGTAGGTCTTGTTGCAAATACACGAAAGAGCTTGTTTTTCGAGGCAGGTCTTCCTGATGTTGAGGTGGAGTAGTTTTCGGCTTTCTTAGGCTTTTCGGTGTGGTCGCTTCTTGTGTGTTATTTCAGGGTTCCACTTCTTTCGCGCTGGCTTTCTCATTGCAATTGTCAGCTTTTGCTTGAGCGGATTGTCTCTCGTGTTCGAAGTTGGTCGGCTCGGGTTCTTTCTTTTGCTGGCTGGTTGCATCTTATTCGATCGGGTTTGTAGAGTTTTCAGGTTTATTGGACCAGTGTGTTTATCCTTCTAGCTGCTCGAGTTGTTCATGATGTTGAGTGGATATTGAATTTTTTCTTGTGGAAGGGGCGCGAGAGTGGGCGGTCGGGGGCTAAAATGGCTTGGTCTGAGGTGTGTATTTCTTTGCAGGAGAGTGGTTTAAGTGTGCGTCGCTTGGCCTCTTGGAATTCTGCCGTTATAATGAAGTTGCTCTAGCTTCTCATTACGCGGACTGCTCTCTTTGGGTGGCTTGGGTGGAGGCTTACATTCTTCAGGGATTGTATTTGGACCATTTGTGCTTCACTTTGGTTCTCTTGGTGTTAGCAGGATATTATTTCTGTTAGAAATGCTTTTCGACCTCTGGTTCGGTTTGCTATTAGAGATGGTAAGTGTTGTTTTGTGTGGCATAACGCTTGGCTTCAAGGGGGTACGATTTATCCGAGGTCTGG
The DNA here is from genome assembly GCF_013281855.1 of Momordica charantia. Taxonomy (NCBI): domain Eukaryota; kingdom Viridiplantae; phylum Streptophyta; class Magnoliopsida; order Cucurbitales; family Cucurbitaceae; genus Momordica; species Momordica charantia. The sequence continues at coordinate 3,160 of NW_028275296.1, forward strand.
TGACCGAACTATCTATGATACTACAAGCTCGTCCTAGGCAAAGGTTGCTTATTTTCTATTTCTCCATGGTTCGTGGCGCTGGCCTCGGGGGTCGGATGATCTTCGAGAGCTAGTCTCTGAGGTTTCATCTATGTTGGTTTTAGTTGGGAGGGTTGATGTGTCCATTTGGATTCCGGCATCATAGGGTCTCTTCTCAGTGTCAAGTGCGTGGGGTGTGTTGCGACTGGCCCAGCCTCCTATTCCTTGGTTTTCTTTGGTTTGGTTCGATGGGAATATTTCGAAGCATTCTTTCATTGCTTCTTTGACGGTGCGTGATCAGCTTGCTACAAGGGATCGCTTATGTTGTTGAAACTCTTTTGTTCCTGTTTCCTGTGTGTTTTGTGCTAGCATGGAGTCTCGGGACCATCTATTCTTTGAGTGTCCCTTTAGTTGGGAGGTCTGGTCTGGCATAATTGCTTGGACTAGTTCTTCTGACCGAGTTTCATACTGGTCTAATGAGCTTGCTTGGGTTTGTCACATTAGTGTCGGGAAGTGTGCTCGTCATCGTGTGCGGTGTTTGGCATGGACTTCGAATGTTTTTTTTATCTGAAGGGAGCATAATGCTAGAGTTCAAGCGAGTTGAGTGGGTCGGTCGCCTTATATCCTCTTGCGCGCCTTGAAAGCTGAGGTCTATTATCGTTGTACTACCTGGCCTGGGAGCTACTGTTTGAGTTATGATCCTATGTTTATCTCGTCCTTGGATTCATTTTCTTGATTTACTTTTCTTTCTTCTTGTCTTGTGTTAGCTCTTTGGGTGTTGTGCCTTAATTTCGGGTTGTGGGATTCTCGGTTTTTTTTTGTTTAATATATTTATCATTGAAAAAAAATCTGTCTTCGATCCATTATTCTAAAGAACCCCAATTCTTTTGAGATTTAGATTTTTTTTTTTTCTCACTGTCAGCAATGGCTCCTTGGCTCCTGATGATTCTGAGTGGATTTAAGATTTTATATCAGAAGCACAAACGCATGTAAATCTGGTGAGAAAATATCAATATTTAATCTGAACTTTGTAGTATGTATCAATTTGCAATTTGGAACTTGGATTCCTCCTAAGCTTTAAAAAACTGTCACAAATTTAATATTTTGATAGATTTTCGTTTGAAAATTGTTGGAAAAAATATTCTCATGTCCAATGAGTAGAAAACATATATTTGATATGAAATTGATTTGAATTTAGACAAAAAATAATACATTGCTTAGTTGGTTTCCTTTAATTTCTTTTTTAAAATATATTATAGTTTGTATTATTTTTATAAAAAAAATACATTATAGTTGACATTTTTACTTACATTTTTAAGTTTTTGTAAAATTATTTAAGGGTGCATTTTGTTGGAGTTATCAAACTTGATTGATAAATTTAGAATTTTTTTATTAAATTAGTGAAATTTTTGTAGAGTCTTTTCTACTTTTTCAAATTAATGGGTGAATGGATAGAAATTGAATAGAAACATAAAAATTATGATACTTATCTAAGTTTAGGATTATGAATTTAAATTTATTAAAAGAAATATTGTCTACCCTATAAACTTAATTAGACATAAAAGTTAAAATTAAAATTATTTCTTTTAAATGAAAAAAATACTTTCAGAAATAATTTCTTATTGATGAAAAAATATATTTAAAAAACTAAAACTGCTTAATCTAAGACGTAAACACTAATACACGGAGGCAGGGGCACAACGCTAGTGTGGGGAGGGAACGAACCAAAAGCTATTTTGCCCTTCAAATAATACACTATATATGATTTAATAAATTCAGGGGGACACGTACCCCTCACTTTGTGGATCTACCCGTGTTAGAGGAGTGAAAAAGTCTAAACCAACTTAGGAAGAAAAATATATTAGAGTTAATATTGACAACTTGGATAATTGTAATTGACGAAATGTCTATTAGTGCCACAAAAGGAAAGCATAGATTATTTTGCGAGATTATGAGCAAAAGAAACTGAAACATACTTTGGGTCTTCACCATACAGGTATTTTGAATTTTATACCGACGAAGATTGCTAGCCAACTCGTTAAAAGCCATGAAACTTTGTGTTGAAATGTTTGAGGGTCGGGGACCCTAGGTTAAGTAAACCTCCGACATCGAAGGGAGGTGTACAGTGTCTTAACCGTTCAGCTATGCTAATGTTGGCAGTGGGCGAGAAATTTTAGTGCTAACATACACCTTTTCAGAAAAAAAATATATATATATATACACACCACACATTGTACATCTTTTAAATCCTCATGACCTTATCCGAAAGTAATTTTTGGCCTTGTCTTTTCGACCTATTTCTGTTATTCACATGACAAATTATTATTTTTGATGTATAAGAGTTTCAATGATATATAGTTTGAATATGGATAGATGTTTACTCATAAAGTTTATATTTTATTATTATTTATATAAGATAGTCAAACACAGTAGTACATCGTACATGGGTGATGTAGATTATTGCAGAATACAAAGGGAAGTGTGATCATATCTTTCCGATAATCTCGAAAAGTTCGAGCTTAATGATTTTGTTACCGCCGTTCATTATTTCTTCCACAATAACTTTGCATTTGAGAACACGTCCCAAAAAGTCAGCCACCTCAATATAGAGAAGAAATTTCAAGTTGTTGCTTCCCTTCACCTCTTGATAAAACCCATTCTCAACGAGCTTGAATTTGTAACTTTCATTATATTTAAGGTTGTACTCCCCCACTGAAGCCTTAGCAAGTTCTTGCACGTTGATATCCGAGACATCGGGAAGTTTTATCCATTCGCTCTTCACATTGTCCGCAACATTGTGGATCATAGGTTGACCAACGTTGGAAGCTGCTGCACAACTCATTTTGAATCCTCTTCTCTTTGATATATTATGATGATGAAGAAAATTTTGTGATGACTTTGCTTCCTTGAGTAGCTCAATATTTATAGGAGCATACCAATGAAAGAGATAAGATTGATACCATGTTGAGAAGATTAAGACGAATTTTATGATTGGATAGGTTGATTACAAGTTTCGTTGGAATATGATTCTTCTTCCTGGACCATTTATTGTCAACATCCCTATAGAAAAAAAAAAGTTGTAGGATAAAAGGCATGGACCCGAGCATAAAATTCACTCAAACTCATCATGAATCTCAATGGGAATTGACCAGCAAAAAAGAAATGAGCACAAAATTCACTCGTACTCATCACGAATATCAATAGGAATAGACCTGCAAAAGAGAAATGAGCACAAAATTCACTCGAACTCCTCACGAATCTCAATGGGAATTGACCTGCTAAAGAGAAATGAGCATCGCGAAGCTCAAGTTAATATAGATCCGAACTATTTCACTTTCAAATTACTGTCAAGTCTTGCGCGTCCCTAAGCATCAATTTACCCCTAGATATCTATAGGCAACTGACTGCTAGATTATAACTGCCCAAGATATCTCAGCCAAATATGGTGGAGCAATATGCGGAGTAGCAACAAGTGGGTGGTTTTAGGTAGATATGTCAGAATTCTCCATGGTCGAACTTCCAAAATCAACTGAATCATTGTGGGTTGTGGTTCTCTGATTAAGTTCGAGCTTGTTGAGTTGATATTCGTGTCAGTGCTTCAACCAGAGTAGTTAGATTAAGAAGAATTTTATGATTAATTGATGTTGATTTAAAGTTTCATTTGGAATATGATTCTTCTTCTTTCATTTGGAATATGATTTTTCTTCTTGGACCATTTATTGATAATATCAATAAAGAAAAAGAAGTTCTAGGATAAAAATCATGGAGTTTGTTTGAGTACAACATCTCACTCAAACTCATGAAGAATCCTAATTGGAATCGACCTGCAGAGGAGAAATGGACATTTCGACATTCAAGTCAGTGTACGTTCGAACTATTTCACTCTCCAATTAATATTCAGATTCACGTATCCTGAAGATCAATTTACCCTAGGCAATTATAGGCAGTTAACGGCTAGATTATAAATGCCCAAGATATCTCAACCATAAAATGGCAGAGTAATATGCTGGCAAGTGGGTAGTTTGAGGCAGGTATGTCTGAGGTGTCTATGCTTAAGTTCCAAAATCAATTGACTCGCTATGCAGTGGTCGTTTGATTGAGTTCGAATTTCTTGAGTCGATCTTTGTGGCAGCTTGAATAAGAGTGGTTGGATAAGAAGAATTTTATTATGTTGTTGATTTCATGTTTCATTGGAATAGGATTATTCTTGTTGGACCATTTATTATTATCATCCCTAAAGAAAATGAAAAAGAATTGCGTCTATCGCCTTGGCACTACGAAAGGCGTGTTGGGTTGTGGACCTGTTTGAGCACAAAATTCATTTAAACTTGTCACGAATCCCAATGATAATTGATCTGCATGCCAAAGAAAAATGAGCACTCTAACATTCAAGTTTGTTTAGGCAGCTAACGATTAGATTATAAATACCCACGATATATCATCCGAAAAATGATGGAACAATATGCAGAGTAATGGCAAGTCGTGTTGGGAAAATTACTTACCGAGAAAAATTTCCCCTTCCATAGTTCTTCAGTGAAAAATAATCCAACCATGCAATAAGAGAAATATAGGGAAAGTATAGTAAACGACACAAGTAATTTATAATGGTTCACCTAAGGGGAGCTACATCCAGTCATTCGCTACACGTAGATTCTACTATGATTCTAGGATAAATATAATAGACATACAACTCTCTCAAATCTAGAGACGTTAACGAAAGTCACCTAGCTTCTACGAACTACAACAATATAACTATAGGAATACATGAATGAATAACCTCGTCAAATATCCACAATATAATTCTTTTTAATACTTATAAGTGTAGATTTCGAGATTTGAATTAAGATTTTTTTTTTGTACAAATTACACGCAATTAATACCATCTTTTTTATGACTAGTAAATATTTTTAAAATATATTATTTCATAAAAGAATTAATTTTCATTTAATGTAACTTTTGTAATTATTATTAAATGGTTATATTTTAATAAAGTATTCAACAAATACATAGAAAGTCATTATCCACATTACTTTGGATTTTAATTACCAAAATTTGTTTCCAAGTTGCACTAATAGCTCACGAATTCTCCATGGCGCATGTCCTCTTGACACAATCCATTTTTCAATTACTTCCGCGGCGGTTTCCTTCCCATCTTCAATTGTTCCAGCGACTTTATATCACTATTTTGGGACAACTTTTTAGTTTTCCAATGACCCATACCTTTTCTGGGGAACTATTAATTTTTTTGGTGGCTTAATTTCCTTTTCGGACAGTCCATTAATTTTCTCATATTTTATTTCACTTTTCCTACCACCATTACTTTTCCAGCAACAATTATATAATATATATATATTTTAATCTAAGCTACCGTAGGATCAACATATACCCATTGGATAGTTTATAGAACACATCTCTCATTCGTGTATACTAAATTTACTATTAAGTTATGTAAATTGATGTCAAAATCCGGAGGGTCTTCGTCTATGTGTCATTCAATTGGAGACCGTCGAACAAGTAAACTTGCAGCAACAAAACTCGAGATTGGTGGAGTGCTCTACCTAATGTCGTTCAACAATCAAGTTAGTAATTTGTAGGAGAGGAGAGAAATGGTAAGCACCTTAGTATGTAGTGAATGATTTTTCACTTACTCGAGGGTCATACTATCTCATCTTATTTAAAGGTGTTGGAGCCATCCAGGTAGGAACCCTGGTATGAGGCGTGGTGGGGCTTGTTTGTGTACGAGCTTTGACTGGCTGTTGCGGGATATTCTCGGTGCGTGGTAACATACCCATCACCAAAGCATCCTGACCCGTCACAGGTGTTTTGCAGCGAGATGTACCGTGTTCCTGCCTGTACACCTCTTCGAGAGCTAGTGTTAGTTATTTTGTTGGTCATGCGTCCATAGGGGTTTGGTCTCCGCTACTACATCTCTTCACGGCCTTCACATGTTTTCCACTCAGTTTTCAACTTCAACTCCTTTTATTACAAAGTATGTGTAGCATATACTCAAAATATATTTCATATCAATCATAACATTATAAAATGGCTAAAAAAATATCATTTTATGATTTAACATTAAAAAGTTAATATAACATATATCTAAGATGTACTCCATGTAAGTAACTTCATATAAAACATTTGAGATTGTAGCCCAAATTAAAAATTTTCTAGGGGAGAGAAAGAAATTGGGGTTGAGAGGGAGGAGGCAATAAACAAATTTCATGCTATAATCAAGGTTCGAAATACCGATATTGATGGAAATGTTGAGGCATTTACAGAAATGTCGACGTCAACGGATATTTTGAGAAAAATATGGAAATTATGGAAATGGATGAAAATTGTTTGAATTAATTAATAAAATTATAATGATAGTTTATTTACCGTATAAGGGACACTTTTTACCATCATATTTAAAAATATAAGTAATTTATACATGAAAATTTGGATGTTAATTTGAATTAGTAAATTAAAGTTAAATAACTGATTAATTATGTTTTATTCATAATTTCTAAATATATAAAATAATCCTAGAAAATTTGAAATATAAAAATTTACCATATAAAAGTGGGGTGAAATATGGAGTAGAACTTGTAATTTAATACTTTAATTGTAATTAATTATGTTATAATTAAGTTGCTATTTTTTTAATCATAATATCTAAAAACATAAGAGATATTTACCAAACGAGCCTTTAGGGTCCCTTCGGTGATGTTTTGATTTGTTGTTTTTCTTTCCTCATTTTTAATGAACCTAATATTTTATTTTATGTTGGAGGCGAATTATTGCCTGCTAGGGGTGTAGATCAGAGATCATAAATACCATGATGAAGATAAGAACTGGATAGATCTTTTCCTCTAGATAAATCCAAGCAGCTTAGCAAAAGAAGCTGAGCGAGCCATATCTCACATTCGGCCGACCTTGAAAAGGACTTGCATGGTGCGATCGGACAGTCAAAGAGCCGTCGAAGCACTGTCGAAAGCTTATCTCTATAAATAAAGATTCCCGTCTCTCAAGCAAGGTATGTGAAAATATATTTCTCTTGATATAGATCAGATTGTGTAATTTGCTAGAGCGTCGGAGTGCTAACTCTTCTGTGCAAGTCCATCGTATGTCGATGTACCTACTCTGAGTTTTGCTAATGAGACTTGATCATTTTCTTGATCATATATTTGACATCATCTGTGGTGATTTGATAAATTCTCTAAGTCATTGAGTTGCTGGTGGCCGACCTGATGCCCTACTCACTCACTTATGAGGAGAGCAACTGCTGACAACCACTCCCCTGTTGGTGCCCAACCTGTTGTTGGTCGAACTTCGACCAATGAGCATCCGATTGTTTCGCCTCAACAGATGACCAACGATGGTGTTGCAAATGGAGAGGAACAATTCTCTCCTCTATCGAAACCTAAGTCGACACTTCCCCCTATAGGGATGCAACTCGGTGCTTGGGGGAAGCACTAAAGCACGCTCTGGCAAAGCATCGACCTCACCATCATTGCCAACACTATCCCTGAGATTGCTAAAGTAAACGGTCGACTGGAGGCAATGGAACGAGGAGGGGAAATGTTTGCATCCTTAGATCGCAAGACCCGAGGAAGGGTATGGAGCCAATCGTCCCACTCCCCGGAGGGATAACCCATTATCAAGACCAGTGGGAGGAATCTGTGTTGGAAATCTGTCGTGGAACTCTCGCCCGAGCGTGGAGATGCTTTTGTAGAGAAGTGTTGCTGACCAAGATCAAGGTCTCCAACGCGATGATCAACACCTTAGGGTTTGTCCCAAAGCTCCACAATATAGTCGTGATATTCGTGACATGCTTAATGGTCGTTCTCAGCGATCTCGAAAGCTAGCCACTGCATCAGGAGACCTTAGGCATACCCTGAATGATTGGGCTAGGGTAAAATGTTAGGAGGTCCACGATCATTTAGCTGAATCAAGAGGCAATCACAACATATGATCCGAGGTGGACCTATTGAGAGATAAATTGTAGAAAGAAATCAAGGATCTCATGAAGTACAAGTCTCCTGACCAGCTTGACTGTAGAGAACAAGAGGAACCTTTCTTTTCTCAGGCAATTCTTGATGATTGCTTAGGTGATATGGTTTCTTACGTTGAAGCTTTCGAATGCAAGATGGACTTTCATACTACCAGCAATGTGATAAATTGCCAAGTTTTCCAGATTGAATTAGAAGGCTTGTCAGGATTGTAGGAAGCTGCTGAAGTCGATCGAGAGCTATTAAGAGTTATGGAGAATGTTTATAAACCATTTCTTAGCAGGATAATTATTGTTAAATCGAAAAAAGTGAATTATATTTTAACTTTCAAAAGAATTAAAGATTTCATTGGAAAAAGGTTATATCCTATAAAAAGGGAAGCACATATAATTACTCAAAATTAATACTAATTCATAGTTTATAAGAATAGTTTCAAATTAGAAAAATATTAGTGAATATAGTTAAAAATGTGAGATTTATTGGTTTGAGTTTGGGTAGCTCATAAATTGGCAAACCTATAGCATGAAATAAGAAAATATAGCCTCTCCCAGTCCAGCAAAGAAGCGTAAAGCATCCAGAACCTCAAAGCCCCCAAGCCTTATTCAAAAAAGGAAAGAAACTCATCAAGATAACAACGATAGCTTCTTCATCTGAGAGGAAGCGACACTCTATTTCCGATTCTGTCTTGCAGACCCCTGCACCGCCAAACTCAAGCAAGAAAAACAATGTGGTGCTCCCGCACCAGGCTAAATTTTACCAATTCATTGATCCGAAAGCAAAGGTGAATTACAAGGGAATTAAACAGCGGGAGTTCTTCTTGGAAGAGGTGTTCAAGCTTGAGGATATGCCCCCGTTCGTTAAAAAAGTAGCTCAGGTACATAAGTGAGAACATTACTCCATCAAAAGAAGAGTAATGCCCACCGTGCATGATTCTTCAATTACAAAGGAGAGGTGCTGCTATTGCCTGTTTGCTGGAGGGCCATTCCAGTAACGTAGGGCAGAATACACCGTGAGATCGCTCAGTGTGTCTCAAAGAAATCTGGACGATTGTTCTTCCCTAGTATGATCACCAAGCTCTATTTAAGGAGAGATGTTCCCGTCTTTCATGATCGGGAGGTGATAAACGAGAAACTGGTGACCGACAAGTCTAGGCTGGAGCACCTGATGCTTTTAGAACTTTAAAGAAGAGGATATCTACCTTCTGGAGCCATCAATGAAGTCATTGCTCAACTAGAGAAGGCCCTCAAATAGTTGACGCGTCTAGAGGAAGTTCAAAATGGATTTGCCAACCAAGCCAAGAAGAGGGATGACGAAATCGTGGTTGTGCTAAAGTTGAAGAAGGAGGCCGCATCTACATCATCTGACATGCTTGCCGTATTGAAGAACCTGTTGGAGGACCCAACAGCTTTGAGGAGGAAGATCAGCCCATAGACGACTCCTCAGAGGGAGAAGAGAGCTCTAAAAATAGCACTGCCTAACCACATAAAGGAACTTTCTTTTTGCATCTCAAATTCCCCCTGTTGTTATCTTTACTTTTCCTTAGTTTAGTTATTTTCTTTATATTTACTTTATGCAATTTTTAATTTCTTCACATGACATTTATGTTTTCTTAGTCATAATATGTTTTTTCCCCAGAATTAAATAAAAAGAGAAATAGTTCTGCCAGTCTTGTGTTGCAAGTGATTTGTTTCTACCCTTGTACCTGCAAGTAATCTGCATGCTAGAGCCTTTGGCCTCAACATATCTGCCTAGGCTGGAGCATATAATTGCGAGTGGTCTTATTTTTGTAAAACCTCTAGTTTAGTTTTGACTTCCCTAGCCCCAACATCTTTCTCGTAGTACTAATCACAAACCACACTGACTTTGGAGATGACTTTCAATAGCCACCTATCCAGACTGACCCTTACTTAATACTACTAGCTTGGACCTCTGCCTTTGCCCCTTAAAACTCAACAGTTACCTTCCCTCGCACTTCATCTATTTATCGTAGTGGACATTCAAAAATTCTTTTATTCTATTCGCTTTAAGTTTAGGAGTATGTTGGAGCCTTTTTTTTTTTCAGTCGTCCTTTGTTGCATTGAGGACACAAGTTTGGGATGTGAGCTTTTACTTTCTATATAGCCTTTGGTAGCTAACTGTTCTACAACTATGAATCTTTTTAATCCTATAATTTAGTAAAAAAAAAAAACTCATATAGTATGAGATGCTGTAGGATTAGAAAAGACTAGTAGCCCATAGTTGAAGAAGCCCATAAAGGTTTCTGCAAGTGAAAGGGTCTTGATAAAGGAGTCTCTGGAAGAAGTGGGTTTGTGAAATAGGAAGTAGAAAGAAATTGGTATAGGACAGAAAATAGCTTTTTCTAGAGTGAGTGCAAGATTTAAGCTACTTTCCTCTGGTGCTCCAATCGAAGCGATCTGTAAGGATTATGTATGTTCTAGCATTTTAGGTAAAAGCTGGATGTAAGGGCATGAGACTAAGTGCTTGTTCATGAGATGTGGAATATCTCTCTTTAAAGAAGGGTTTTTATGCATGATCTTGCTTGGGGACAAACAAGATTTTAAGTTTGGAGGTGTGATAACTCTCCAAAAGAGAATTATTATTGTGATTATTTGGGTAAATATGTGCAAGATAGTGAGGTTGCGTGTATGAATTAATTAAAAAGAGTCAAAAATTGATTGAAAATTAGAAAAGTAAGCTTTAACTCCTTAATTTTATAATTTGACATATGTTTCTGCTTATTTCTCCTATTTTCGTTCTTGTGTGTAGAAAGCAAAGTTGAAAGACTGAATTGAGAGGAGCACAACAGATCCAGAGCAGAAGTGTAGGAGTATTATTCTGCCAAAGCATGTAAAGTTAGAGCAGTCGGATGCGGTAGCATGGGATCACAGCGTAATAACTAAATCACACGGGAATTTTTACCATGCCCGTGCAAGAACCAACTGGGTGCCATAAAATTAGGGACTGATATAAAAGGGAAAGGGTACCCAAGTCAACACACATAGATCCCAAGATGGAGACATTTCTTGCGTGATGCTGAAGACAAGAGGAGAATCGCCTGTTTTTGGTGAGGAAGCTGACTACAGGGGCTGAGCTAGTGGTTTTATGTTTGCTGGCCACCTTTCAAACCTGCCTCGGTCTCTTCTTAATATGAGTTATTTCTTTTATTTACCCATTTCATTTCTTCTCTCCCCCATGAACTAAACCCCATTTTGGGGGAGATTCCATGCTATAATTCATGAACATTAATACTCTAGTTGATTTTGTGTACTCTTAAATAAAGCTGGGATAATTTTTTCATCTTACTGAACTTTGCTGGACACCTCTTTCAATTTGCTAGCTCATATATGATACGAAAGGATATATGGGTAGCGTGAATGACTTTATTTCTGGATTAGCTACTTTTCTTTAGTAGGTCTGTGGATGCTTAGGAATAATGCCCCCTAACTATGCTTAGAACTTGTATTTATTGCTTGAGTATTTAGCAATGGAAGTTGGAGATATTCATGTTTGGGTGTCTTGGAAAAGAACCATGTCGAGCTGAGCAACAGTCGCAAAATTATGCTAGAGTATAGGCTGAGAGTGAACGTATGTTAAGGAATCTCCCTCGTCTTAATCCATCTATGTTTTCCCCTTATTTCGTCTTTGTGCTAAAGCTCTTCTTGCCCCAATATCTGTAGGTTGTGTCTGCCTTTTGGAATTACTTTTATGCTTTGTTTATGTTTAATCGTTTACATTTTGCAGTACAAAACTTATTATTCTTTTATTTTTGTAAATTTGGTATTCTTGAGCTGAAGATTGAAATTTTATACCAAGTCCATTTGGATTTGACCTTGTTTGTACTACAACTGACGAATATAGTGTCCACCTGCATTTCCATTCACATCGGCTGTGGACACACAATAGTCCTCACAACACAACTCAAGAGACAAAAGAAGAAAGTTGTTCTCTTACACAACATCCTCCCTTAATCAAGACTTGACCAACTCTTTGCTTTCCTCTAAAGTTAACAAATAAGTCAAACTTCAGCACCTTGATAAAAATATCAGCCACTTGATCTTGAGTCTTGCAACGTTTCACCATCAGTTCTCCCTCTTTAACCAAGTCTCTAATAAAATGATACTTCATTCTAATACTCATGCTTCTTCCATGAAAGACTAGATTTTTTGAAATGCAATAGCCATACCATTTTCACAAAATAAAACAGTGTCACTTTTTTTAGTACACTAAAATTCTTTCAACTTTCACCTTAGCCATAAAGGTTGACATCCAGTTGTAGATAAAGAGATGTATTATGCTTCAACGGTAAAAAGAGCAACACTGGGCTGTTTCTTCGATGTCTATGAAAAAGCATCCAAGCAAATATTAAAAACATAACCAGATTTAGTTTTATGATCATTGTAGACACCGTATTTGGTCCGACCTTTTTTTTATTTAATTTATATTATTGTATTTTACTTTATTAAGTTTTACTTTAATTAAAAAATAACATAGGTTTACTTTATTATTAGTTTTAATATAAAGTTTAAATTAACTAAAATTAAAATGTTAGATTTATTTAAATGTTTAATTTTATTAATAAGAAAATAAAAAATGGTTTGTTTAGATTTTGTTTTATTATTAAAATAAAAAATAGATAAATAAAATTTATTTGTTTTAAAAAGATTTTGTTTTAATTAAATAAAGATTTTATTTTAACAAAACCTTTGATTTTTAACCATTTTTTTCCTCTTTGATTTTTTCCTCGTCAAAGGCACTTGACGTGCCATCTTCTCTCCGTTATCTTTAGGTGTATTTAAAGAGGGCTGCAGTGGAGAGAAATGGGGACAGACAGAAAAGCAGTTAGAAACCCATCACCGTATCTTCTTCTCTCCATCTCTCTTATCCCACCATCACCACTTTTCTCCTACATACCCACGACCTCCGACGACGCAAGGGAACCGCGCGAATGACACCAACAGCCTTCTTCACAGCTTCTTCCAAGCCCGCCGGCACTCCGACGATCTCGTTCCCGGGAGTGCGTTTTAAGTAAGTATCAAATACGTTGGAAAGATTTTTTTTAAATAAGGGAAAATTGGCTTTGGAAATCATGCAACAGATTCTTTCTATCAAAAGATTTTTTTTTTTAGAAAAAAATGTTTTTTTAAGAAAAAGTTTTTTTTTTTACTTTTTTAAAAAGAAAATGCTTTAGAAAGAAACCTTTTTTTTAAGATAAAAAAAATCTTCTAAATTAATTTTAAATAAGTTTTTGAAAATAAAATAAGGATTTTGATATTTTAAAATTTGTTTTAAAATAAAAAGTTTTCTTTTTCTAATAAAGAAGAGTTTTTTAAATGAAATAAATATAAACTTAATTTTATTTTAATAAAATATTTTACTTTAAAATTTTGGTTAAAATAGGTTAAAAAAATAGGAGTTTTATAAAATAAATCTTGTTTAAAAAAATTTGGATTCTTTTAAATTTGGATTCAAAGTTTAAGAGAGTTTTTATTTAAAATGTAGTTTTTATTTAAAATGATTTTTTTTTACAAGGTTTACTTTTTGTGTCAACTTTGTTTTATTTTTTTTTAATTAAAAACGAATATTCTACTGCAGGATTTAAAAAAATGAGGACATAAAAACAGAGTATTTTAGAATAAAATCCCTTTTTTTTAAAAAAAATTCCTTTTAATGGTTTGGTGGTTATGATTTTCAAAAGAATCTTAACAAAAAATCGGTTTTAGCAAATAAGTTTTGTTAAAGTAAATTTGACTTTGTTCTTAAATAAAAGTTTTTTTTTTTCTTTTAAACCATCTTGTTAATTTCGAAATAAATAAAAAAAGTTATTTATTTTTTGTTTTAATTGAACAAAATTTGTAGGTTTTTTTTAGTTTAAAAAAATATATTAAAACTTTTGTTTTTGTAAAAGAATATAATGTTTACATCTTAGGATGTTAGAATAGTGGTAAATGTTTGATTTTTAATGTTACATGACACAAGTTCGAGTCTTTTAAAAAGGAGCATAGCTTATATTTAAAGTGGTGGCACATTGGTGTGATGTTTTAGTGTTAATACTCCGTAAGTTCAAGACTTATTGTTCCCTAAAATTAAAATTATTTTTTATATTTATTATTTTTTTGCTAAATAATTATTTCAAAAACTCCAATGACAGAAATTGGGACCTTCCAATATGCTCGAGGTATTAAATTTTGCTAATGGTCTTCGTGCCCCTCATATCTATTAATTCAAATCTTATAACAAGGTGTGAATTAATATAATATGGGACATTTAAAATAAAATAAAAACATTTTTCTTTGGACCAAATAAAATAATAGGATAATTTTTTACAAAATGTGGTACCGTTTTCAAACGGCTGTCGTAGGGTGCTAACACCTTCCCTACGCTCAGTCGACTCCTGAACCAACAATCTGTTTTCGCAGACCTTGTCTTTATTTATAGGTGACCAATCACACCTCGTAGATGATTGGTGGCGACTCCAAACCCTTATCTCGAAAGAGACTCTTCAGGGGATGACGTCGGCCGCTCCGCGTTGCAACGACGTTGCGACAGCTTGGCGACTCCACTGGGGACTTTAGAGAGCCAAGCCATTATTTTTGTCATTTGTTATCCCACTATATTTCTTGTTGGTCCGCTTTGTTTTTTTTTTTATGTTATTTTAATTATTCTATTGTGTAGTGTAATATTATCTTTGCATCATTATGCATGTCACACACATTCACAAGCCTCTTACCCGGGCTTTACCCTTAGGATTAGATCGGAGACTGAGTAGTGTGACCTTTGTGGAATTTCGATTCCCGTGCAGGCGCATGAAATTCTCCACTCAAGTCGACCATACTACCAAGCATATGGAAGATTTGGGGGCCATTATCCTATAGGATGCATTAGTACATAACTTTACACCATATTCATATTGCATTTTATGTGGGTTGTTATGTTGTTCACGACATTTTGTTCTTTAGGGTTGATTTGGAGTTTTAACCATAAGGTTTTAAATAAACCACTTTTTTTAAATAAAGGAAAAAATAAAAAAATCATTTACCTTACTTCTTCCTGTCTATTTGTTTAAGTTTTCGGTAGAAATGTTGCCTTTCAAAAGGGTTATAAATGTCCCTATGTAGGCCCACCAAAGACTTTCAAATTCATTCATTTTTTATCCAAAACTTAGGAGTTAAGCCTTAACCCCTAGAATTAAATATCATGCATATTCATGTCTCTCTCTTAGGATGACCTAAAGTCTAGCATTGCATTTGGATGCACTAATAATTGCATGAATTGTTTCAAAAAAATAATAATACATAATTGCATGAAATATATATCATATCATTAGGGCATTTTTGTAGCATATATAAAGAAAATCAAAGTAAAAACTCTGTCTTTCTCATGCCTCATGTCACCTGTGTACATATCATAATTTAAAAGAATATATCTCGCATTTATCATTTTACATGTCCATCGTTCTCATGCATCACTAAAAACCTCTATATCATCTTATGCATGCATCATTCCATATGTTCATAATCATTTCAAAATTTTCCCCTAATTGGTGATCTAACATTTGCATCACATCGTCTCATGCATATCAATTTCTATCTTAAAAAAAATCAAAATCTATGCATTCTCCATTACATCATAATTAACACGAACTCTTAAAAAATAGCTCAACAACCACATATTTACCATTCTTTATATACAAGGTACATAAAGCAGCATAACATGGGAGAGCTCAATGCCGAGCTAAAGAATATTAGAGACGAAATCCACGAACTGGTCAGGGAAGAATTGAATACTGAGCTAAAGAAAATAAGAGACGAGATTGAAGAACAGGTCATGGAGGTGCAGAATGCAAAACTAAAGAAGATGAGACAAGATATCGATAAGATTCAGGGACAAGTCACAGAAATTTTCAATATCTTAAAAAATATTGTTGGGGGCATTTCTCACCCTAACAATTTAGTCGAACCTCATAACAATTCATCACCTAAGGTGAACTCACCTCTTTGTCAGTCAATAGAGGACTTCCCCCAGCATAATTCATCACATGAAGCTCAGCTTTCCAAGAAAGGCCAACAAACTCCTACAATCTGTTAGGTTGAATTCACATTCCAAGATGGACAAGTATCAAAGGCCATTCACTCAAATATTTTAAAAGGTAAAGAAAAAGAAAATGTTACCAATGGAGATGCTGAAGAAACTGTAGGGAAAGAATATGCTAAAAGATGGGGAAAAGCAACAGAGCAACTGCCAGTGTCTTTAATTAATAAAAAGCCACATTCTGAAACGAATAGAAGCTCTGTTAAAAGGAAAAATAAAGTCGAGGCAGTAATCTCGAAGCTCAAGTGGATGCACCAGCAAGGACCTACGATATACAATAACCCGTCTACAGTACCCATAAACTCATTGACTCTGCAGTATGACCCACAACTAAGGTTGCCAACATTACCAGATAATCATAGTAGTCGGAGGCAACTAAAGCGAGAGAGCTTTCATCCGATCCCAATATCCTATACTGAGTTGTTATCCCAATTATTTCAAGGTAATTTATTAGCTCCCGTACCCGTAGAGCCATTGCAACCACCTTATCCAAAGTGGTACGATCCGTAAGTCCACTGTGGTTACCATGCAAGAGCTGTAGGTCATTCAACTGAGAATTGTACTTCAATAAAGCATAAAGTGCAAGTTCTAATGAAGGCAAGATGGCTCAAGTTTTCAAAGGAAGATGGTCAATACATGAAGCACTAGAATCATGAGTGTACAAGATTATCAAAATCAATGTTGACCTATTGCTTTGCATTATCAATAAAGTTTATTTCTTCTTTGAAGTCATCTTTGAGATTGCTTGCTAGTGTAAAACGGCAATGAAGCTTTAGTCACCCATGATTTAGCTAAGTACTTGTAAAAAAGAATGTGAGTGTGTGAAAATTGAGCTATTTTTCTTAAAAAAAAAAAAATCAAAGTCATACATTCATTCATGCATCACTCATATCATATCATTGGTTGAAAAACAAAAAAAAAATATTTTCTTTGAAAGGCTCTCAATAAAAAGGAAATTACATGTTTTGAAATTTCTCAATAATATTTTTAATATGGTCTACTCTTATCATTCTTGTTAGTTGAGACTTTAGCAAGAATCAAACAATCATTGTAAGTCACTTGGAGGAAACGGAAAAAAGTGGATAAATAATTTTAAAAAAAGTGTGAAAAAAAATGAAAAATGAAAAAATTTGAAAAAATTGTGAATGCCTTCAAGGTCCTCAATGAGATATAATTTTACAAAGCTTTGTTCTCAGACTAAACCCTAACTCAAAGCAGCTTTATGTTGGCCTCCATATTTCTTCTCATGTGCGAACCATTAAACCACTAAATTTCATACTGGGGCAAGGACGTCTTTTGAGGTGAAAACCTAAAAAAACTGCTCACTTGGTAAACCCTTGAGCCTAGCCCGCTTTGAGCCTAACCTACCTTGAACCTAACCTACCAGATATATAGTAAATAAGAGATCATTTGCTCAGTTCGTCACATACAATTTTATCCATATTTGCCAATTCACCATAAAAGCCTTTTACTAAGTCTGCCACATCTAATTACGTGGTAAACGTCCAAAAATCCACCTATTGTTACCTTGGGAACTTTTAAGGTAATGAAATAACATTGAACTCTTATGATTTGTTGCTTCACGAATCAGTACTTTTGATTGCACACGTATTTCCATATTTTTGACTTATTTTATTCATATCTAAAATTTTCTTCCCAAATCTATCTCATCTTTGTTCTTCAAGCTTAATCCTTCATCTACTTTCTTTTCTCGAGTAAAAGTGATTCCAAGACCGAGGATATTGATTTTGAGAATTGGAAAGTTAACAACCTAAGAAATAGTCTCAAGATATCAATCTCCATTAGATATCAATCTTCATTAATGAGTTTTGCTTGAGATCAGTTTCATCATGATACGGAAGCAACATCAGCAAAGAAATAATTTGGAACAACGGTCAAGGTGGCAAAAGGCGACTCATGCATGATCAACGTTTTATATGTGATTGCACCCATTTTGTTTATAAAAAAAGGTTGTGTTTGGCAAAAAAAAAAAAGTCACAACAATCCTTTTGTTCAATGATTGGAGCAATCAACGTAGATCAACGACACCATTTTCAAAGGTTTCAAGGTCCTTTTTACAAAATCTCCAAACTAGGGCAAAGTTGAGAAATGCCACGTTTAGGCAAAATGGTAATTGCATTGTACAAAGCTTTGAGACAAAGGCCATATTCAAATTGAGATTTTTACATTGCACAAAATCTTTCAATTTTGAGAAGTTTTCAACATTCACGAAGTGTACTCTATCCATAAAGAGCTATACTTTGAGAAAAGAGAGGTCATTTGCATTCAAAAGTGGACTGCATGAACTGCATGTCAAAGCTAAGGCTAAAAAGATGGTCTTTACATTCAAAGTGGACCATAACAACATTTCCATGAAAAATAAAATGCGGCTAGAAAGATGATTTCATCAAATACTCAAAGAAGGGGCGAGGTCGATGAGACGAACTCTAGGGGAGTTACGCAACCAATTCTCAAAGTTATTTGTCAAAAGAAATTGGATTACTGCTACTTTTACTATTCATTTGATTATAATCTCTTACCCAAAGCTTAAAAAAAAATCAATCTCTTATTGTTCCAGAGATTTTACAAAATATCCATGAATTTTTGGTTTCTTTTTCTTTAAAAAGGAAGTCTGTTGACTTTTATTTATTTTCAAGCTTTGTTGCAAAATCATGATTTCTCTCCTCCATTACTCCTAATGTTAAATCCATTTTCTCGTAACCGATCTTTTTCCTGTCAATTATAAGGTTGAGTTTATGAAGCAGTTTAATCAAACAAGGTGTACAATGCTATGAATTACCTTTGATTGTTCTCTAAGCGGGCACATGTGATACCTCTACAAAAGAATTCCCTTCCAAACCTGATATAGTTGATAAGTTACCTTGTATATCTCCAATCGAGTGAAAACATTCATTAAAAAAAATAAAGAAAAAATAAAGAAAAAAAAGCAAAAGGAAAAAAGGAACAGTTGATGTGTTTCTTTCAATGTTGACATTACCTTTTCTCATTTGATTTTTTGCTAAATAATTGCTAATAAGAAGGATGAGAGTAGACAAAAAAAAGTAATATCTTTACAAAGTATGGAAAAATCTTGTTCTTTCAACTATATTTTCACTAATCATGCATTCACATCACTTGCATACATATTTTTCAAAAAAAAAAAAATTGTCATATCATGATTAGATTATGAAATTTAAGTATTATGCATTGTGCATTCATAATCACATTCTATTGTTTAAGCCAAAATAAAAATGAGTATCATACATACATGATGCAACCATCTAGGATTGCATATACATTATTGCAGCATGCGTCGAGGGTCAAATTCATTGGTTAAACGAAATAAAAAACAGATTATATACTGTCACACATTGTCAAATGATAAGAATAAATGGAAAGTAAAATGGAGCATCATTAGTCATTCATGACATTGGGGCAATACACATTTTTAGATGCACCATTCGTCCTAAGATAATTGTGCCAGAGGTCGCGCAGCAGCTTCCCGTGAAGCCTCCTGCGGATGTCTTTAGCTTTTCTTCGGCCTGTAGAGTTAGAACTAGTTCATAGGCCACACTTAATTGTTAGCGATAGGGTGCCTGCTTTTCATTAGCTATTTCTGGCAGGAGCTCTTTCGTTTACAAGCGAACGCAATTTAATATGAGTACAACTTTCCGCTGCCTCCATTCCTATCACATCCTTTATGATCTTTGGGCATTCCAGTCATTGACTCCTCACGCCGCTACGAGCTTTTCTAGGACCGACCAGCGCCTCACCTGCACAGGTACCTACGTAGTGTAGTGTTGGTTTGTTAGGATGAATAGGATTGGTCTAACCTCTCGCTCGGATGTCAGAATTTTGCTACGATAAATACTCCATACTACCATTGGAAGTTCACATTAGCATGAACACGTGGTGTTAGTCTTATCGTCATGCGTAAGTGCATATCTCTTGCACTTAGCAAGTTTAAGAGGATTTCTAAACCCTGCACTCAGGTCAAAACCTTTTTACAAGTCAAATAACTTCAACCTTTTCTGGGAATTACATTTTATCTGTTGGAGATAGCTTTCTATGAAGCCAAGTTTTATCACCTCGATATTTCGACTATCTAACCAGTCGATGCCCGTTATGGCCGAGCCAACCAAGATCTCCTTTGGTCTCGTTCCCAATCTTTGTTTGAACCGACCTAGATGTATCTTGCTTAGCCACATATTTCAACAAACTCCACGACAGCACGTCGTAATTCACGCTTACCTTAAAGAGCCGTTGAAGCTTGGTCGGGAGTCTTGTCCGTGCCTATATATAGAAATCATTTGCTTCTATCCAAGGTACGCGAACACTCTATTTTCCCTCGAATACAACTCGGATTCTTCCTAACTTGGGCGTCGGAGTGTTTTCTCTTGTAGGTCTCCTGCTCAGCAAAATTCAGCTCATCCTTAAGGTCATAATTCTGTCCGAGTCGAGCTCGTAAGCTTGGTAATTTTTGTGATCAAACATTTATCTTCAGTTAAATCGAACCCGATACAAGTCGAGGTCGAAGCCTGTGTTAAAGCTAGGTCCATCGTATTTTATCATTTGGTTAAATCGAACCTGATCCAAGTCGAGGTCGAAGCCTGTTGTTAAAACCAGATCCATTGCATTATCATTCGGTTAAATCGAACCCGATTCAAGTCGAGGTCGAATCCTGTTATTAAAACCAGGTCCGTTGTATTTTATCATTTGGTTAAATCGAACCCGATCCAAGTCGAGGTCGAAGCCTGTTGTTAAAGCCAGGTCCATTGCATTATCATTCGGTTAAATCGAACCCAATCCAAGTCGAGGTCGAAGCCTGTGTTAAAGCCAGGCCCATTGCATTTTATCATTCGGTTAAATTGGACTCAATCCAAGTCGAGGTCGAAGCCTGTTGTTAAAGCCAGGTCCATTACATTTTATCATTCGGTTAAATCGAACCCGATCCAAGTCGAGGTTGAAGCCTGTTGTTAAAGCCAGGTCCGTTACATTATATCATTCGGTTAAATCGAACACAATCCAAGTCGAGGTCGAAGTCTGTTGTTAAAGCCAGGTCCGTTGCATTTTATCTTCAGTTAAATCGAACCCGATCCAAGTCGAGGTCGAAGCTTGTGTTATAGCCAGGTCCATTGCTTTATATCATTAGATTAAATCGAACCCGATCCAAGTCGAGGTCGAAGCGTGTTGTTAAAGCCAAGTCCGTTGCATTTTCTCATTCGGTTAAATCGAACCCGATCATAGTTGAAGTCGAAACCTGTTGTTAAAGCTAGCTTCGTTGCATTTTATCGTTCGGTTAAACCGAACCCGATCCAAGTCGAGGTCGAAGCCTGTTGTTAAAGCTAGGTTCGTTGCATTTTCTCATTCGGTTAAATCGAACCCGATCCAAGTCGAGGTCGGAGCCTGTTGTTAAAGCCAGATCCGTTGCATTTTATCATTCGGTTAAATCGAACCCGACCCCAGTCGAGGTCGAAACCTGTTGTTAAAGTCAGGTCCGTTGCATTTTATCATTCGGTTAAATCACCCGATCTAAGTCGAGGTCGAAGTCTGTTGTTAAAGCCAGGTCTGTTGCATTTTATCATTCGGTTAAATTGAACCCGATCCAGGTCGAGGTCGAAGCCTGTTGTTAAAGCCAGGTCTGTTGCATTTTCTCATACGGTTAAATCGAACCCGATCCAAATCAAAGTCGAAGCCTGTTGTTAATGTCATGTCCCTTGCATTTTATCATTCGGTTAAATCGAACTCGATCTAAGTCAAGGTCAAAGTCTGTTGTTAAAGCTACGTCCGTTGCATTTTATCATTCGGTTAAATCGAACCCGATCCAAGTCAAGGTCGAAGCCTGTTGTTCAAGTCAGGTTCGTTGCATTTTATCATTCGGTTAAATCGAACCCGATCCAAGTCGAGGTCGAAGCCTGTTGTTAAAGACAGATCCGTTGCATTTTCTCTTTCGGTTAAATCGAGCCCGATCCAAGTCGAGGTTGAAGTCTGTTGTTAAAGCCAGGTTCGTTGCATTTTCTCATTCGGTTAAATCGGACCCGATCCAAGTCGAGGTCGAAGCCTAATGTTTAATCCAGGTCCGTTGCATTTTCTCATTAGATTAAATCGAACCCGATCCAAGTCGAGGTCGAAGCCTGTTGTTAAAGCCAAGTCCGTTGCATTTTCTCATTCGGTTAAATCGAACCCGATCATAGTCGAGGTCGAAACCTGTTGTTAAAGCTAGCTTCGTTGCATTTTATCGTTCGGTTAAACCGAACCCGATCCAAGTCGAGGTCGAAGCCTGTTGTTAAAGCCCGGTCCGTTGCATTTTCTCATTCGGTTAAATCGAACCCGATCCAAGTCGAGGTCGGAGCCTGTTGTTAAAGCCAGATCCGTTGCATTTTATCATTCGGTTAAATCGAACCCGACCCCAGTCGAGGTCGAAACCTGTTGTTAAAGTCAGGTCCGTTGCATTTTATCATTCGGTTAAATCGAACCCGATCTAAGTCGAGGTCGAAGTCTGTTGTTAAAGCCAGGTCTGTTGCATTTTATCATTCGGTTAAATCGAACCCGATCCAAGTCGAGGTCGAAGCCTGTTGTTAAAGCCAGGTCTGTTGCATTTTCTCATACGGTTAAATCGAACCCGATCCAAGTCAAAGTCGAAGCCTGTTGTTAATGTCATGTCCTTTGCATTTTATCATTCGGTTAAATCGAACTCGATCTAAGTCAAGGTCGAAGCCTGTTGTTCAAGTCAGGTCCGTTGCATTTTATCATTCGGTTAAATCGAACCCGATCCAAGTCGAGGTCGAAGCCTGTTGTTAAAGCCAGGTCCATTGCATTATCATTCGGTTAAATCGAACCCAATCCAAGTCGAGGTCGAAGCCTGTGTTAAAGCCAGGCCCATTGCATTTTATCATTCCGTTAAATCGGACTCAATCCAAGTCGAGGTCGAAGCCTGTTGTTAAAGCCAGGTCCATTACATTTTATCATTCGGTTAAATCGAACCCGATCCAAGTCGAGGTTGAAGCCTGTTGTTAAAGCCAGGTCCGTTACATTATATCATTCGGTTAAATCGAACACAATCCAAGTCGAGGTCGAAGTCTGTTGTTAAAGCCAGGTCCGTTGCATTTTATCTTCAGTTAAATCGAACCCGATCCAAGTCGAGGTCGAAGCTTGTGTTATAGCCAGGTCCATTGCTTTATATCATTAGATTAAATCGAACCCGATCCAAGTCGAGGTCGGAGCGTGTTGTTAAAGCCAAGTCCGTTGCATTTTCTCATTCGGTTAAATCGAACCCGATCATAGTCGAAGTCGAAACCTGTTGTTAAAGCTAGCTTCGTTGCATTTTATCGTTCGGTTAAACCGAACCCGATCCAAGTCGAGGTCGAAGCCTGTTGTTAAAGCTAGGTTCGTTGCATTTTCTCATTCGGTTAAATCGAACCCGATCCAAGTCGAGGTCGGAGCCTGTTGTTAAAGCCAGATCCGTTGCATTTTATCATTCGGTTAAATCGAACCCGACCCCAGTCGAGGTCGAAACCTGTTGTTAAAGTCAGGTCCGTTGCATTTTATCATTCGGTTAAATCACCCGATCTAAGTCGAGGTCGAAGTCTGTTGTTAAAGCCA
This sequence comes from Momordica charantia, assembly GCF_013281855.1. NCBI lineage: Eukaryota > Viridiplantae > Streptophyta > Magnoliopsida > Cucurbitales > Cucurbitaceae > Momordica > Momordica charantia. The sequence goes on from NW_028275296.1 coordinate 26,862, forward strand.
GGTCTGTTGCATTTTATCATTCGGTTAAATCGAACCCGATCCAGGTCGAGGTCGAAGCCTGTTGTTAAAGCCAGGTCTGTTGCATTTTCTCATACGGTTAAATCGAACCCGATCCAAATCAAAGTCGAAGCCTGTTGTTAATGTCATGTCCCTTGCATTTTATCATTCGGTTAAATCGAACTCGATCTAAGTCAAGGTCAAAGCCTGTTGTTAAAGCTACGTCCGTTGCATTTTATCATTCGGTTAAATCGAACCCGATCCAAGTCAAGGTCGAAGCCTGTTGTTCAAGTCAGGTCCGTTGCATTTTATCATTCGGTTAAATCGAACCCGATCTAAGTCGAGGTCGAAGTCTGTTGTTAAAGCCAGGTCTGTTGCATTTTATCATTCGGTTAAATCGAACCCGATGCAAGTCGAGGTCGAAGCCTGTTGTTAAAGCCAGGTCTGTTGCATTTTCTCATACGGTTAAATCGAACCCGATCCAAGTCAAAGTCGAAGCCTGTTGTTAATGTCATGTCCCTTTCATTTTATCATTCGGTTAAATCGAACTCGATCTAAGTCAAGGTCGAAGTCTGTTGTTAAAGCTACGTCCGTTGCATTTTATCATTCGGTTAAATCGAACCCGATCCAAGTCAAGGTCGAAGCCTGTTGTTCAAGTCAGGTCCGTTGCATTTTATCATTCGGTTAAATCGAACCCGATCCAAGTCGAGGTCGAAGCCTGTTGTTAAAGCCAGATCCGTTGCATTTTCTCTTTCGGTTAAATCGAGCCTGATCCAAGTCGAGGTTGAAGCCTGTTGTTAAAGCCAGGTCCGTTGCATTTTCTCATTCGGTTAAATCGAACCCGATCCAAGTCGAAGTCGAAGCCTAATGTTTAAGCCAGGTCCGTTGCATTTTCTCATTCGGTTAAATCGAACCCGATCCAAGTCGAGGTCGAAGCCTGTTGGTAAAGCCAGGTCCGTTGCATTATATCATTCAGTTAAATCGAACCCGATCCACGTCGAGGTCAAGCCTGTTGTTAAAGCCAGGTCCGTTGCATTTTATCATTCGGTTAAATTGAACCCGATCTAAGTCGAAGTCGAAGCCTGTTGTTAAAGCCAGGTCCGTTGCATTGTATCATTCGGTTAAATCGAACTCGATCCAAGTCGAGGTCAAAGCCTGTTGTTAAAGCCAGGTCCGTTGCATTTTCTCATTCGGTTAAATCGAACCCGATCCAAGTCGAGGTCGAAGCCTGTTGGTAAAGCCAGATCCGTTGCATTATATCATTCGGTTAAATCGAACCTGATCCAAGTCGAGGACGAAGCTGGTTGTTAATGCCAGGTTTGTTGCATTTTATCATTCGATTAAATCGAATCCGATCCAGGTCGAGGTCGAAGCCTGTTGTTAAAGTCAGGTCTGTTGCATTTTCTGATTCGGTTAAACCGAACCAGATCAATGTGGAGGTCGAAGCCTGTTGTTAAAACGAGGTCCGTTGCATTTTCTGATTCGGTTAAATCAAACCCGATCCAAGTCGAGGTCAAAGCCTGTTGTTAAAGCGAGGTCCGTTGCATTTTCTCATTCTGTTAAATCGAACCCGATCCAAGTCGAGGTTAAAGCCTGTTGTTAAAGCCAAGTCCGTTGCATTTTCTCATTCGATTAAATCGAACCTCATCCAAGATTGAGGTCGAAGCCTGTGTCAAGCCAGGTCCATCTGACTTATCATTCGGTTAAATCGAACCCGATCCAAGATCGAGGTTGAAGCCTGTGTCAAGTACAGGTCCTTTACATGTTGAGATCCCGTCTAGTGTCAAGTTGGATCCATCTCTATCTTGCGTTGTCTTAATAAAATTTTCGCCTTCCCAAATACATTGTCATTTGCCTTTGTCTACCTTTTTAGTTCTGCAAGGATACACAAAAGGGGGCAAGCTGGAGACACTGTATTTGGTCCGACCTTTTTTTTTTAATTTATATTATTGTATTTTACTTTATTAAGTTTTACTTTAATTAAAAAATAGCATAGGTTTACTTTATTATTAGTTTTAATATAAAGTTTAAATTAACTAAAATTAAAATGTTAGATTTATTTAAATGTTTAATTTTATTAATAAGAAAATAAAAAATGGTTTGTTTAGATTTTGTTTTATTATTAAAATAAAAAATAGATAAATAAAATTTATTTGTTTTAAAAAGATTTTGTTTTAATTAAATAAAGATTTTATTTTAACAAAACCTTTGATTTTTAACCATTTTTTTCCTCTTTGATTTTTTCCTCGTCAAAGGCACTTAACGTGGCATCTTCTCCTGTCCCTTCCCTTCTTCTCCTCCCTCTTTTTCTCTTTTCTCTTGCCTCTTTTTCTTTTTTACTGTTATCTTTAGGTGTATTTAAAGATGGCTGCAGTGGAGAGGATGGGACAGATAGAAAAGCAGTTAGAAACCCATCACCGTATCTTCTTCTCTCCATCTCTCTTATCCCACCATCACCACTTTTCTCCTTCATACTCACGACCTCCGACGACGCAAGGGAACAGCGCGAACGACAGCAGCAACAACCTTCTTCACAGCTTCTTCCAAGCCTGCCGGCACTCCGACGATCTCGTTCCCGGTAGTGCATTTTAAGTAAGTATCAAATACGTTGGAAACATTTTTTTTTTAAATAAGGGAAAATTGGCTTTGGAAATCATGCAACAGATTCTTTCTATCAAAAGTTTTTTTTTTTTAGAAAAAAATGTTTTTTTAGGAAAAAGTTTTTTTTTACTTTTTTTAAAAGAAAATGCTTTTAGTAAGAAACCTTTTTTTTAAGATAAAAAAATCTACTAAATTAATTTTAAATAAGTTTTTGAAAATAAAATAAGGATTTTGATATTTTAAAATTTGTTTTAAAATAAAAGGTTTTCTTTTTCTAATAAAGAAGAGTTTTTTAAATGAAATAAATATAAACTTAATTTTATTTTAATAAAATATTTTACTTTAAAATTTTTGTTAAAATACGTTGAAAAAAATAGGAGTTTTATAAAATAAATCTTGTTTAAAAAAATTTGGATTCTTTTAAATTTGGATTCAAAGTTTAAGAGATAGTTTTTATTTAAAATGATTTTTTTTTACAAGGTTTACTTTTTGTGTGAACTTTGTTTTATTTTTTTAATTAAAAATGAATATTCTAGTGCATGATTTAAAAAAGAAGCAGATAAAAACAGAGTATTTTACAATAAAATCTTTTTTTTTTAAAAAGAATTCATTTTAATAGTTTGGTGGTTATGGTTTTCAAAAGAATGTTAACAAAAAATCAGTTTTAGCAAATAAGTTTTGTTAAAGTAAATTTGACTTTGTTTTTAAATAAAAGTTTTTTTTTCTTTTAAACAATCTTGTTAATTTCGAAATAAATAAAAAAAGTTATTTATTTTTTGTTTTAATTGAACAAAATTCGTAGGTTTTGTTTTAGTTTAAAAAAATAAATTAAAACCTTTGTTTTTGTAAAAGAATACAATGTTTACATCTTATGATATTAAAATAGTGGTAAAGGTTTGATTTTTAATGTACATGACTCAAGTTCGAGTCTTTGAATGCCTCATTTTATCATTGTTTTTACTAAATAATTATTTTAAATAAAAGATTTCATTTAGAGTTTTTTTTTAAACAAAATTCAAAAATACAAAATATGTATTTAAAAAAGGTGCATAGCTTATATCTCAAAGTGGTGGCACATTGGTGTGATGTTTTAGTGTTAATACTCATGTCGTAAGTTCAAGACTTACTGTTCCCTAAAATTAAAATTATGTTACAACATGTGGTATCGTTTTCGAACGGGTATCGTAGGGTGCTAACACACTGAGCGTAAACTTGTATCAACTTCTTCTCCAATATCATCTTTGCTCAATGAAAAGTATTTTCCATCTTGAACTTTTTCAACAATTCATTAACATATTTTGCTGTGAGATAACAATCTCTCCCCATTTTCTTTATTGATTTCAATCGTACGAAAGTAATGAATGAAGCTCATATCACTCCTTTCAAATTCCCTTTTCATGGAATTCTGAAGTCATCACAATATTAATTTATCATTCCTAATAAAAAGCAAATCATAAACATATAATGAAACAATAAGAAATTTATCATCCTTATCTTCCTTGACATAGAGTGCATGCTCACATGGACACCTTCGAAATCCCGTCTTCAAAAAGAAATTGTCAATATGGTTATACCAAGCTTGTAGAACTTGCTTCAATCCATACAAGACCTTTTTGACATTGCACACATTGTCATCTTTTTCTCTTTTCAAATATCCTAGAAGTTGTTCAACAAATATCTCTTCATTCATGTATCCATTAAAAAAGAGGACTTTACATCCATTTGATAAACTTTCCACCCATTTTGATAAATGAACTATCTCAATTATGCTTGAGAACTCTCTTATTCAAGGTGAACCCCCACAACAATAATAAGAGTAACCCTAATACTAGATGATAAACTAACTCCAAGAAAGTTAAACAGATTTATGCTTGGAAAGATATGATCAAAGATCAAGAATAAACGAGAACGTGTTCCTATATTCAAGATTTCGAACTTTCCACAACCTAATTGATCAAGCTAGATTGAAAGTTCTAAAGCTTAAAGCTTGAGGGAGATCAAACTCAATCTGAAATTTCATTCATCAAAATGTTATGTTTGGAATGCAAATGTACATCCCTATTTAAAGTAATTGAAAAGACACAATGGAAAAACACAACCCTTGGCCTAAATAGTCCAAATACAGCCACCATCCCTTCAAATCTATTAATGAACCATTTTAAATGCAAATATATAGTTTGAAAAATACATAATAGATTAAATATGTGGATGAATCTGTAATTTTAGATTCATGAAGTTTTTTGGATGACAAAATGTCTTTTCCAACTTGAACGAATGCAACTCTTCACCAAATATGAACACCTTAGCTTGGAAGTGGCCATTCAATCCTTCTTATAGTCTTTTAACTTTAACTCTTGTGATTCGACCTTGTGGCATAATGATTAGCTCATGATTGGATTCAACTTAGGTTGATCTCAATTCATGACTTTGAGCACAAGTTTCATTTGAGCTTATTTGAGCAGGCTCTTCTTGTAAACTTTTCTCGTGCCCCCATGATTACTCAATTTTGTATCACATTTTGAGCAGTTGAAGACAAAAATCAATTGAATGGTCTCAATTCTAGTCACAAGAGCAAATATCTCTTTATAATCCACTCCATACTTTTGCTCGTAACCTTTTACAACATGTGTTGCCTTGTATTTTTCAATTTCACCATTTGACTTCATCTTTGATCAATACACCAATTTCACTCCAAGAGCTTGTTTATTTATAGGAAGCTGCAAAAACTCTATGTTTCATTTCTTTTCATGACATCAATTTATTGAACCATTGCAATTTTCCATCTTTCATTTTTAAATGCCTCATCAAAATTTAAAAGATCAACACCGAGAAATAATGCAAAATTAGTAAAATCATCAATTCTGCTAGTAGTATTACAAATTTCTTGAATATTTCTCATTCTCCCTAGTGAGGTTTCTTTATCACTAGTAGAAAATGACAATGAAGATGAAGATAGTGCAACTACCTGAATCCCTGCTTGCATAAGTCTTGAACACCTCCATATTCATCTATGTTAACATGAAATGTATTTTCACCTCCACAAGCTTCATCCTAGTTCCAAAATTCCTCTTTCATTAAAAATCACATCTCGACTATGTAGATACCGTATTTGATCCGACTCTCTTTTCTTGAAAAAAAATTATTATGTATTTTATTAAGTTTTATTTAATTGTTTGGTTAAAAATAACATAAGGTTTTAATGTAATTGGTTTTGGTTAAAAAAGTAACATTAGTTTTAAGGTAAATTTTTAATTAAATTAAATTTAAATATAGATTTTGTTTTTGTTTTTTTATTATTGGTATTTCTTTTTAAGTTAGGTTTTTATTTAGATATTTAAGAAATGGTTTTTCCTTTGATTTTTTTCCTCTTTGTCAAAGTTCACAAGTGGCCTTCTCTCCTTCACCTTCCTCCCATTTTTTTCTCTTTACTTTTTTGACCTTCCCTTTATTACCGTTACCTTCTCTAGTATTTAAAAGAGAGCTTCTGCACAGTAATGGGAACAAAGAACACAGATGAGAAAAAGCCTGTAGATTCAAGTTTTGATTGTCAAGGAAAGCCCCCTTCTCTCTTCTAAACACCAATTAATTTTTCCTTTTCCTTTTTCTTTTCTCCTTCCTTTCTCATTCTCTCTTCAACCCCTCTTTTCCTTCATCTTCTTCCCTCTCCTTCCTTTCCTTGATTCCAGCAGCCACCCTGTGTATTCATCTCCAGCGAACGACCCAACATTCTCCATGACTCCGGCGATCCGCAATGACCCAGATTTGCAAGTACCAGTTTCTCTGCTGCGTTCCCTCGTGGCGGCGCACGACGAGCGGAGCAGACCCACGACAACATTGATGACCTGCTGTAACCCACGATCTTTGGGCCTCCAGCAGGACACCTTCTTCACGGCCCCATGACAACTGTAGATCCCGACGACCTCCAAGACCCGACGGCATCAGATCGATGTCCTCCAGCAACTCTCGACGAACTGCGGCAGATCCGACAACCTACTTCTGTTGACTGATCCACGACTTCCAGCGCGGCACGTCCACGACTTACGGCAGCACAACAAACGGCAATGAACGACCCAACATTCTCCACGACTTTCTATGTTAGGAAGATTCCAGTGGGTTTGTTTTTGTTTTTGTTTTTTATTTATTTTAAAATAAAAAGGAAGAAAGCTTGTATTTTTTTAAACAAGGTAAAGTGTGGAGAGAGAACATTTTTTTTCTAAGAAAAACGTTTTGGGAGAAAAAAGATTAATTATGAATGAAAAATGGATTGGAGTTTTAAATGTTTGGTTTTTTTTTATTGGCGAAAAGGAAACAAAATTTTTATTTACTTTTTAAAATAGGGAAGTCATTAATAAGGTTTTAATCATGTTTGGAAACGGATTATTGTTTTAAATGTTTTTTTTTTGATAAAAAGAAACCCATGTTTTTTTAATTTTGTTTTCATTTTTTTAGAATGGAAATCATTATTAAGGTTTAATTATGTTGAAGATAAATAAAAGAGGTTTTAAAAGGATTTTTTATTTAAGTTTTAAACTTTTTATTTAAATACAAGTAAAATAAACCTAAGTTTTTTAAAAAGCAAAAAAAATCTTTAAAATGAGGTGTTAAATAAGTTTTAAGAAAACGAATAAAAGATTTCGGTTTCAATTTTTATTTGATATTTTTTTGATTTAGTAAAAACTAAGTTTAAAGGTGAAAGTTTTATTTCAAAGGAAAGTTTAAAAATGAGGTTTTAGAAACGTGAATAAAAGATTCAAAGTAAATTTTTTTCAATAAATCTCAAATAGTTTTTTTTTTTAAATAAGTTTTACTCATTTGAATAAGAAATTTTATAAATAAGTGGGTTATATACATAAGATTTTTTTATAAGTAAAAAAATTTCAAACCCAAAATAAAATAAAAAAAATATAAAAAAAATTCCATTTATGGTTTTTTTCTTTTTTTTTTTTTAAACAAAGTTCACAAATAAAATTTTGTTATTTAAAAAGAAAATTAAACACATATTTGAGTGTGGCACACTAGTAAGAGTTTTGGGTGTTGACACCTATAATACAAGTTTGAGTTTTCATGTGTTCCACAAAATTATTTTTATATTATTTTCTTTTTTTATTAAATAATTATTTAAAAAAACTTCCGTGACAAAAATTGGAACCTTCTAATATTCTCGAGGTGATAAAATTTTTTAACCATCTTCGTACCTCTTATAAATATTAGTTCATATTTTATAATAAAATATGAATTAATAAAATATGAGACATTTAAATAAAAATACAAATTTTTTTTCTTGGACCTATAAAATATAATAGGATAAGTTCTGTCAAAATTTGGTAACTGTTTTCGAATGAGTGTTGTAGGGTGTTAACACCATTACGCTCAGTCGACTCCCGAACCAAAAATATGTTTTTCGCATACCAAAGTTTTTGAAATAGGTAACCAATCACACCTCGTAGATGCTTGTTGACGATCTCAAACTCTTATCTCGAAAGAGACCCTTCAGAGAATGATGTCGTCTGCCCTGCGTCGCGATGACATTGCGATAGACTAATAATAATCTTTCTCAACATGTAATCATATAATAGATAAGCTTTATAATTCTCACTATAATCCACCATATAATACCTTTTTCAGATTTATAATCTAACTTCGCTGTTTGGGGATGAAAATACCCTGGACGCGTGGAAGGCCCCTATTGGTACTCCAAGATGGCCCACGAGTCATGCCCAGCTCGGATAGCCGAGATGGCTGCCACCAACGCCGACGAAAGCTTAAGCATGAGGGCCGAGGTGAACCTGGCCCAGGTCTGACCTACCGGGGAGCTCGGTAGAGGCCGATGTGAGCAACTGTCCGCGGCGTGATTATCGGGCGTAACCGTCAGTCCCGAGATCACCGGGTGTAACCGATGGTCCCGAGATTACCGAGTGTAACCGTCGCGAGATTAGCGGGACCATTACCCATAAGTAGAGTACCTCACTCCCCGATCAGGTACGATGATTTCTGGCTTCGAACTAAACTTGGAATCCGACCTATACTGACTTGATCGTCGGAGTGCTCACCTTTTTGTGCAGGTCCGCCCAAAGGTTCAGGTCGGTACGGAGGCCGAGTTCGAGCTACAGTCAGGAACACACTGTTGTACACATCTTTGCATAAACATTTGGCGCCGTCTGTGGGAAAGAAATTCTAAGTCATCCCAATTCCTTTAAACCAACACGCGAGCGAACATGGTTCAACCAGCGAACTCGACCAATACGACAGACCGAAGGACTCTAGCTGCCAGCGATGCCCACCAGAGGGAGGTCGGAGCAGCAGCGGTAGAGGGGCAAGGTCACGACGGCCTAGTAACGGAACCCCTCCGCAGGTCGGCACGGATCACCGCACCGGCCCTACCGCCTGCGCACCCGAGGACGTCCAAGGCCACCCGTGGCCGAGGTGGGACCTCAAAGAAGGGCGCCCGGGGTCCAGCCCCGGATCCAACAAGCGAGAACCTTGATGCGCTCAAGAGAGAGATGGAGGCAATGCGCACACAAATGCGCTCCATGGAGGAAATGTATAGCGAAATGATGCTGGCTGCAGGCGCAGGGTCCCGATCTGAAAATCGAGTGACGCGCGTGGACGCACGCGAGCAAAGGGGTTCCCACCTCGGCCCGGCCGAGGAGGAACGTCCCGAAGACAACGAGAGCGAGGGGTATACTCGCCAGAGGGGAGACCTCCGTGAGCATCTCAACAGAAAGAGAGGCTCGTCTCTCCGAAAAGGGCAGTCACCGTCCCGCTCACACAGGAGTTCCAACCAGCAGGCTGAATCCTCTCGCAATCCCGCAGGGATAATCACAAGGGAGGGGTTCGACCAGCTGAGGGGGGAGCTCGATGCTCAGGTGGAGGCCTTAAAGGCCAAATGTGAGCAGAAAGACGATTCGCTGAACGATGGCGACTTGGGAGAATCGCCTTTCACCTCGGACGTTTTGGAAGCACCAATCCCTCCGAAGTTCAAGGCTCCTACCGTGAAGCCTTATGACGGGACGAAGGACCCCAAGGACTATGTCGAGGTCTTTGAAGGCCTCATGGACTTCCAAGCGGCATCAGACACCATCAAATGCCGCGCCTTTCAGATTGCGCTTACTGGCAGCGCGCGATTGTGGTACCGAAGACTGCCAGCCAGGTCGATCTCGACCTACTCTCAGCTGAGAAGGGAGTTCCTCGCCCAGTTCTCTTCTCGGCACTATGACAAAAAGACAGCGACCCATCTCGCCACCATCAGGCAGAAGGAGGGTGAGACGCTGCGGGAGTATGTCACCAGATTCCAGGAGGAACAGTTGAAGGTTGCACACTGCTCCGATGACTCGGCCATGTGCTATTTCCTTACCGGTCTAGCCGACGAAGCCCTCACGGTGAAGCTTGAAGAGGAGGCCCCGGCCACCTTCGCCGAGGTACTCCAGAAGGCGAAGAAAGTCATCGACGGACAGGAGCTCCTCCGAACCAAAACCGGCCGACCTGAACGAAAGATCGACCGGGGCAGAAGCGGAAAGGATGAAAGGGCAGATCCCAAGTCTAAAGACAAGGGATCCTTCTCTAGTGGCCGACCTGAGTATCGAAGGGTGGAGACCGGACCTACCAGGACCCGACCTTACGAGCGCTTCACCCCAACCACGATTCCAATCTCCGAGATCCTAACGAACATCGAGGATTCTGGAATGGAAAAACTACTCAAGCGTCCGGAGAAACTTCGGGGAGCCCCGGAGAGGCGCAACAAGGACAAGTATTGCCGCTTCCATCGGGAGCACGGCCACAACACGTCGGACTGCTGGGAATTGAAGCGCCAAATTGAGGATCTAATTCAAGACGGCTACTTCAAGAAGTTCGTGGGAAAGCCCAGGACCAGCTCAGCAGAGAAAAAGGAAGAGCGAAAGCGTTCAAGGACGCCGCCCCGGCGCACTGACCGACCTGCGGTCATCAATACCATTTTTGGAGGGCCAAGCGGGGGTCAATCCGGACATAAAAGAAAGGAGTTAGCTCGTGCAGCCAGGCGCGAGGTGTGCATCATCAGGGAGCAGGGGCCGACCTGCCCAATCACCTTCGACGGTGCAGATTTGGAGGAGGTCCACCTGCCCCACAATGATGCCCTTGTGATTGCTCCCTTGATCGATCATGTGGTGGTCAAGAGAGTGCTAGTAGACGGGGGCGCATCCGCTAACATCCTGTCCCTACCGACCTACCTCGCCTTGGGCTGGACGAGGTCGCAATTGAAGAGAAGCCTGACGCCGCTGGTTGGGTTCTCTGGAGAATCGGTCATCCCAGAGGGTTGCATCGACTTGCCGGTCACGCTGGGGCAGGACCAAACTCAGGTCACTCAAATGGCCGAGTTCGTGGTAGTTGACGACAGATCGGCCTATAACGCCATCTTTGGGAGACCCATCATCCACTCATTTCGGGCCATTCCCTCAACACTTCATCAAGTTTTGAAGTACTCCACCCCCAATGGCGTGGGCACGGTCCGAGGAGAACAGACCGCTTCGAAGGAGTGCTATGCCGCCGCACTCAAAGGCTCATCGGTCTGCGCCCTCGAGACTCTCAGGGATGAGGCGCTCGAGTTCGAGGCCGACCTGCCGAAGAAGGAGTTTGCCGCACCCACTGAGGAGCTCGAGCTTGTTGCTCTGCTTAGTCCCGAGAAGCAGGTAAGCATAGGAACCAAGTTGGGGGCCACCGACAGAGAGGAGCTAATCCACTTCCTCAGATCCAACTCGAACGTCTTTGCGTGGTCCCATGAGGACATGCCTGGCATAGACCTGCGGATTATGACGCATCGCCTCAGCATAGATCCATCATTCCAACCTGTAAAACAAAAAAGAAGACCTATGAACAAGGAGAGAAGTGATGTAATTGTTGAGGAAGTTAGCAAACTTTTGAAAGCTGAATACATAAGAGAAATTTCGTATCCCGAGTGGCTCTCCAATGTTGTATTAGTTAAAAAATCTAACGGCAAGTGGAGAATGTGCGTAGATTTTACGAATTTAAATAAGGCATGCCCGAAAGATTGCTTCCCACTATCGAGGATTGATCAGCTCGTGGACGCCACAGCCGGGCACGAACTGCTCACCTTTATGGACGCCTACTCTGGGTACAACCAAATCAAGATGCATGTCCCGGATGAAGGTCATACTGCTTTCATAACAGACCAAGGTCTGTACTGCTACAAGGTCATGCCCTTCGGGTTAAAGAACGCAGGAGCGACCTACCAGAGAATGGTGAACAAAATGTTCGCCAAGCAGATCGGCCGGAATATGGAAGTGTATGTGGACGACATGCTTGTCAAGAGCAAGCAGTCTAAGTCGCATCTCTCCGACCTGACCGAAGCCTTCGAGGTCTTGAGGGCATATCAAATGAAGCTCAACCCTGCTAAATGTGCCTTTGGGGTCACCTCGAGAAAATTCCTTGGCTTCATGGTAAACAACCGGGGAATCGAGGCCAATCCCGAAAAGATTAAAGCCGTGATCGAGATGGAGGCACCGAAAACGCTGAAGCAGCTTCAGTGCCTCAATGGCAGGATTGCGGCCCTGAACCGGTTTGTTTCAAGGTCGACAGACAAGTGCCTCCCTTTCTTCAAGGTCTTACGAAAGAAAGGGCCGTTTGAATGGACAGCGGAGTGCGAGCAGGCGTTTCAGCAATTGAAGAGCTACCTCTGTTCGGCACCCTTGCTTGCCAAGCCCATGTCGGGGGACAAGCTCCAATTGTACCTAGCAGTGTCTGACAGTGCCGTCAGCTCGGCCCTAATCAGGTAAGAGGAAGCGCGGCAAAACCCGGTCTACTACACAAGCAAGGCTATGACCGAAGCCGAGACTAGATACCCTCAGATGGAGAAGTTGGCTCTCGCTTTGGTCACCTCGGCCCGACGACTTAGACCATACTTCCAAGCCCATACGGTGGTGGTGCTCACTAACTTGCCCCTAAAAAGCATCTTCCATAAGCCAGAAGCTTCTGGTCGCCTAATGAAGTGGGCAATGGAGCTAAGTGAGTACGACATCCAGTTCGAACCCAGAACTGCGTTGAAAGAACAAGCAGTGGCAGATTTCATAGCCGAGCTCACACCACCTTCCGAGCTGAGCGAGTCCGACCTACCATGGACAGTCTACGTCGACGGATCCTCCAATGAGAAGGGGTGCGGAGCCGGGGTCCTCTTGCTCGGACCAGGAGGTGAGCGATTTGAGTATGCCTTGCGGTTCAGCTTCCGGACTTCTAACAACGAGGCAGAGTATGAAGCATTTATTGCCGGCCTGCGACTCGCTCGAGCATTGGGGGCCTATTGTGTTAAGGTCTTCAGTGACTCCCAGCTGGTTGTGAGCCAGATCAAGGACGAATACCAAGCCAAAGACACCCGAATGGAGAAGTATTTGGGCAAGGTCAGATCATGCCTCGCCCAGTTTCGAACTTACGAGGTAAGCCGGATTCCGCGAGCAGAAAATTCTAATGCTGATGCCTTGGCCAAGTTAGCATCGGCGTACGAGACCGACCTCGCCTGGTCGGTCCCCGTCGAGATCCTAGATAATCCTTCGATCTCGGAGCCAGATCTGATGGAGATCGGCGCTCCAGAATCCTCATGGATGGACCCGATCACGGACTTCATTAGGGGTAACTCACCACAAGATCCCAAGGAGCGCAGAAAGTTGGCAAGGCGGGCAGCTCGATTCGTGGTCCGAGATGGTGCATTGTACCGACGCGACTTTTCCCTGCCTCTATTGAAATGCCTAACCCCTGAAGAGGGCCTGTACGTCCTCAGAGAGATCCACGAAGGAGTGTGCGGCAATCACTCAGGCGCCCGGTCGCTGTCAGCCAAAGTGATCCGGCAAGGATACTATTGGCCGACCCTCAGCCAGGACGCCAAGAAGTTCGTTAGAACTTGCGACAATTGCCAACGCTACGGAACCATAATCCACCAACCTCCCGAGCTGCTCACCCCCATCTCGGCCCCGTGGCCATTCGCGTAGTGGGGGGTAGATATCATTGGTCCTTTCCCCTTGGGCAAGGGCCAGACCAAATTCGCTGTGGTTGCTGTGGATTACTTCACCAAGTGGGCCGAGGCCGAGGCGCTCTCCCACATAACGGAATCCAGGGTCACGTCCTTCGTATGGACGAATATCATATGTCGCTTTGGTATACCGCAGGCCATCGTGACAGATAATGGGAAGCAGTTTGACAACGCCAAGTTCAAAGACTTTTGCAGCAAACTTGGCATAAGTCATCTCAGCTCGTCCCCCGCACATCCGCAAGCAAATGGGCAGGTGGAGGCGGTCAACAAGATCATCAAGCGAGGTATCAAACTTAGACTGGACTCCAAGAAAGGTAGGTGGGCCGAGGAGCTTCCAGTGGTTCTATGGTCGTATGGGACCACCCAACGAGAGTCGACGGGTGAGACCCCATAATCCCCTGCTTTCGGCTCCGAAGCTGTAGTCCCGGTTGAGATCGGCATGCCATCTGACAAAGTAGAGCATTATGAGCCTACGACGAATGAGGATGGGCTGCTCCTCAACCTCGACTTGTTGGAAGAAAGAAGAGCAATGGCCCAGCTACGCCTAGCGGAATATCAGGGCAGAATGGCCAGACATTACAATGCCCGCGTCCGACCTCGGGCCTTTCAGGTCGGACATCTGGTCTTAAGGAGGGTCCAAACGCATGTGGATGCCCTTGACCCGGCCTGGGAGGGCCCGTTTGAGATCAAGGGCATAGTCCGACCTGGGACGTATATATTGGCCGATCTGAAAGGAGACGTCCTCGCGCACCCGTGGAACGCGGAGCACCTGAAGCGTTATTATCCGTGAAATGACAAAAGGATTTTCAATGCACCTGTAAAAACTGTTCCGAAGGAATTATGATCGGAATAAATGTGATGATTTCATTTCATGCTTCCGAGTTCGACAAGAAATTAAATGGGGGACACGGACTCCCACGCGATCGCATTCCAGCAGTTGGTTCAAATTCAATCCTTCGAAGCCTAAGGGTACGAGGTGCGATGTCAAAACCACTGACGAACTTAAAATTCAAACCTTCAAGCAAGGCAAAGGGGGCGATGTGGAAAGTTCAAAATGGTCGAGCCTCCGAACTTGGGGGTACGAGGAACGATATGAAGAATAGCTACGGACTTAGGATTTTAGCCTTTTGACCTTTTTTAAATTAAGGGTGAAATGTTAAAAATCCAGAGTTGGTGCAATGTATTGAACATTAAGAGATTCAAACTCAAACTTTCAAATTATGTTAATTAAAGGCGCGACTCCAAAAGTAGGAGGTGCGAGGTGACGTTAGCTGCAGTTCAAAGGAGAAGCAAAGAAAAACGGTTGCCAACAACAAAGTGGAAGCCAATAGGAGTCTCTTTATTAAATGAAGAGTAGAGCCAAGGCTTATAGACCTTGCAGCTCTGCCCTGACACTTACAAAAAAAAAGGAAGAAGAAAAGGGGGGTCGCCTAAGAGCCTGCTGGGGGAGCGCCCTCCTGAGGAGCGCCGACCTGGTCCTCTTCCGGGTCGGAGTAGTCAGAGTCCAGATCCCTGACATACTGATCCACCAATGCTTGGGGGCCAGGGGTGCCGCCAGGACCAGATGCCCACTTCTCGGCATACCTCCTTTTCAGACCGCTGAGATCGATCTGAAGGTCGGGCATGTCGGAAGTAATGCCCTTCATGAGGAACTTGAACCCGCGTCAGAGAAATCTTTGGCAAATCCATCGAAGTCAGGATGTTGCCTAAACGCTTCCTCCAGTAGGACTCCATTGTTGAGGCGCTCCTTCGCCGTTTCCAGCTCGGCAGTCGCATGCTCCAGCTCCTTATCTCTCGCTTCGAGCGCCTGGAGCATGTCGTCCTTTTCCTTCAGGAGCTGGAACTTCTCCCTCTCCAGGCCCCTGGTAATAGCGTGGGCAGCTCAGAGTTGGGCCTTGCGCCTGTCCTCTTCCTTCCTCAGCAGCTCGGCCTGAGACTCCACCTCGGCCTTCAAAGTCTCCACCTCAGAGTGAGCTTTCAGCAGCTCATCCTTCATGGTGGAGGAAGCAGCCTCCAAGGCAGCGGAGAACTCCTCTTTCTCCCTCGCTGCCAGAACTTCCCTCCCATCCAGCTCGGCCTTGACAGCCAGAGCCGATTGAATGGAAGCAACGAACGCCTGCGAAATGGTACAAGGGAAAAGTTAGATAGAACAGCCTGTTGGGCGAAATCAAGCAAAAATTGGGCACTAGTCTGACCTCGGCGGCGTAGTCGATGTTCCTCTGCAGAACGGACCCAGGGGCGCTCAGAAATTTGGACGCCCTCCTCAGGCAGCGGTCCAAACTTGCAGCTGAGATGCGGGACACCTGGTCCCTCACCCCGGAACTTGACGGCTCAATTCTGAACCGTGCCGTCACGTTGGACGTCCCGCCCATCCTGGCCGCAGGATCGTCCACCCGATCTGCAAAACTTGCAGGCAAGACCCTGCAAGCTCCGACCTCCGAGGGGGAGATCGCCTTCTTTTTCTTCTTTCTTCGCTTCGGAGGGGCTTCCTCCCTCGCCTCCTCGCCCAAAGGCGGGGCGTCCACCGCCTCGGTCTGATCCCTGGGGCGCTTCTCCCTCGAGGGACCCCCAGAAGACTCCAGCTCGATCACCGGGGCTGGATCTTCCGAGGCAGGCCCTACCACGGCAGGGGTGGCGGGTTTCGAACTCTGGGCAGCCTCAAGAGCGTGGGCTCGGCCCTTAGACTTGCGCTTTACGCCGCTTGCAAATCCGCAAACCATGGCTGCGAAATAAAGATAAGGGTCAACACAAGGTTAGAGGAAAAAGGGGGGAGGCAAGCTCGGCATACCAAGTTCGGAGTTCGGCCTTGAGGATTCAATGGGACGAACTGCGGGGTTGTAATCTAGTAGCCCGGACTCGAGCAGCAGTTCGTCAGTCACTAGGGTTCCGACCTTCCTACCCCTCAGAAAGCGCTCCTTGTAGTATTTCAGCGTATCGAAGGAGGCTTGCGTAAGCTCAGGGACTGGTCGGATTGAAACTGCACGAAGACAAAATCCGAGTTAGACCTGAATGACAGAAGAAAATTACGAAAAGTAAGAGCTATTCCGTACCTAGGTTCCCAAACCTAGTGGGGACGTCAAAGAAGGAACGACCTGACTCGTCCTTCGCGAGCCATTCCCCGGAAGCGTAGAACCACTTCCTCACCCATCCCTTGATGGAGGTCGGCCCTTTAACTATGCCGCCTGCGTCTTTCCTTGCGCACATATAGAACCAACCAGGCTTCTTAGCTATCCTCTTCGCCTCGAAGCACGCGAGGAGCTGGTCGAGTGCTCACCTTTTTGTGCAGGTCCGCCCAAGGGTTCAGGTCGGTACGGAGGCCGAGTTCGAGCTACAGTCAGGAACACACTGTTGTGCACATCTTTGCATAAACATTCGCTCTTAGCTTATCTAGAATATGAGAATAAGTTATACTCCAAAAAAGTCTCAAGTGACTAACACATGGTTTATCAACATACCATGCTTCATAAGGAATCATGCCTGGAACACTCTTCGTCGGAGTTCAATTCAAGATGTAAGTAGTACTCGCAACAATATCTCCCCAAAACTCACCTGGCATGGTTTTCAACATAGTTTTAGCCTCTTCCATGATTGTTATGTTCTTTCTAATCCACAACTCCATTTTGTTGTGGAGTCATTCGAACAATCTTTTTATGATGAACACCATGCTCCTTGAAAAAAATTATAAAAAGCTATATACTCTCCATCGCGGTCAGATCTCAAAGTTTCTATCTTATGGCCACTTTGATTCTCAACTAACAATTTGAAAGCTTTAAGCATTCGAATGCTTCAATTTTCTCTTTTAGAAAATAAATCCACAATTTTCTACTGAAATCATCAATGAAGGTTATGAAATAACGATTACCTCTGTTTGATACTGTGCGCATGAGGCCACACAAATCTATATGAATAAGTTATTAGAGGTTTGAAAACTCTTCATGCTTTACCAATTGGAAACAAATCCCAATGGTGTTTTGCAAGATTACACACCTTACAAATATCTGTTTCATGGTTGATAATTTGAATGCCTCTCACCATATAATTTTTGCACATATATGATAATAATCCCCAAATTCAAGTTACCCTATCAGAAATGCCAAAGCCAAGATGAATCTTTTAATGTGCTACTAAAGCGAGCAATTTGACTATATATAGACTTTAGAGGAAACAATTTATTACTTGTCATTTTCACCTTGGCAATAAGAACATTACTCTGATCTTTAATTGCACACACACCATCTTCAGATGAATCCTGGAGTCTTCGTTGGAGTAGTTGACCAATACTCAAAAGATTATGCTCCAGACCTGAAACATAAAATACATTCACAATTCGTTTATATCTTTCTTTGTCTTAATGAGAAATATCACATTGACCATTGACTTGCAATTTGATATCATTACCAGTTTTGACTTTACTTTGGAAAGATTAATACAAAGTAACAAATATACTTCTATTTTCCTTTTATGTTAACAAGATACATTGTAGGCTCCACAACATCTTCTTCAACACTACATGCAAGAAATAAAACTCCTTCATCATTTTTCTCCTCCTTATGCATCATGGTGGAACTATTCTTTCCATCTCCATTTCTCAGAGTCAACAATCTGGTTGAGAGTGATCATACTTTTTGCAATTAAAACAATGGATTTGAGAAAAATTACCATGACCACTTCCTTGGTTTCTACTAAAACTTTGTCCTCTTCCACCTCCTCTTCCTCGAGATGAAGAAGAGTTTTCTTACTTGTTTTCATAATTTACACCATTTCTATTATCATAATTTCTTCCACCTCCTCGTTCACCACGACGGCCACGTCGTCCTCGAGAAGGAACATCATTTTGTTTTATTCTGAGCTCATGGGATTGAAGAGAACACGTCGACCTATTAAACGAAAATGTAAATAAGTATTTTGACTCTTCAATTTTGCAGTAGTAGCTGCTGAAATTATTTCAAACATTCCTTCATCAAAAGTATGATTAATAAATAATAAAGCCTTCTTGTCTTTCTTACAATTCTCTCTCAACTCATAAAGTTGTTGATTCCTAAGCCCGTTTTGATTCTCAATTTCAACGAATCCTCTTTCAACAATATGGTCCCGGCCCAAATCTTGTGAGCCGTATAACACTTTAATTTGAATACTGTTGACTAAAACTCTTTCCATTGAACTTTGAAAGTTGGGGATGCAACATGTTACCATTTGATGATAGTTAACTATCTCTCAAACCACTTGTTGGAAACAAAGTAGGTCCCAAGAGAAGAAAATTGTTCTCCTACTCACACATAATTGAAGAAGAAAAATTTGTATCTTGACAAATAACTTTGCTTTCCTTGACCTTGATTACAAATGTCAAATCATCCACATATCTATACTAGTAATAAAGTACATCAAAAGACACCAATAGTAAATACTATTATATATGACTGCTCAGTAACACATGAACACTCATCAATGTTGTGAAGAGTATTCTAAGTTCGTATCAACAAGGACTTTGATTTTAAAAAATGTTGGGAAGAGTTTCAAATTACAATCGATTTAGTTAGTCACAAAAACAGCTGTCATAGTGGCGGTTTGGTTTTGAAAATAACAAGCTACCAATTAAAGACAACCTCTCTGCTTTCTTCTTTAGTTTTAGAGGTAACAAACAAAGATGAAAGTAACACCAGATACATACTTGACTTCTATTGGAAAACGAGTTATACCCCTATCACAAACTACTCTTGCTTGCTTCATAGCCTAGTGCAACTACTGACATATTGTGTAGGTGAATGTCGTCTCTAGATTTTTTTAACCATCAAATCATGCTTTGAAATTCTCAAGTTTTCAATAGATTTGTTTAAGATATTTTTTAACCCTAAAATAATGCATTGAAATCCTCAATTTTTCAATAGAGTTTCTAAAGAGACGTTGGGACGAAGTAGAAGTTAAATGGTTGAGACTTGAGGTCTTTTCATCATTAAAATTTCAATTTTTATTTTTTAAATTTATCTTTAGATTTAAATTCATGTTTTCTTTTATCTTTTTAAATTTCAGTTTTATAAGTATGGAGGTTCTAGCGTTTAAATGTTGTTTTACGTTTATGTTGGTTATTAAATAGTGTGAAGTTTTGTACCACCACAATGTTCGTACCTCAGTATATTTGTTACCACAATATTTCTTGTATCACCGACCTTTGTATTATTTATTTCTATCCCAAATTTTGTATCAATTTAATTTGAAGTTGATTTCTCATCTATTGATTTCTACTCTCTCACATTTCATATTTTCTCATTGTTCATCAAACATTGAGAATTTTTTAATTTCTTCTACATTATTTATTTTTATCACTTTCATTTTCTCAACCGAAAGATTTTTCCAGAAGCACATCGGGGTATTATTGATCCAAATCAAGATTTTGCAAATCTATCTTTTTGTTTAGTTTTGAGGGTTCAAATCGGAGGATTGGAAGGCATAATTTTATGATAAAAATAAAAAGATTTGTTCAATTTCTGGATCTAAATTTTTAGATTCATGCGATTAAACATTAAACATTTTCAAAGTCTAACGTTAAATACAATAAAATTACAAATTTAATTTAAAAATTAAACTCATCTAAAAAATTACTTAAACTTCAGTAGAGAATAAACATATTTTTTAGCAAGTTCCAAGGGAAAGAAACGAGGGATTTTGAGCAACGTAATATGACCGGCTGTATAAATTCGAAGATGGGAAGACCTTAAGCGAAATAGAGGTTTTCCGATGTGATTTCATGGCTAAGTTTGAAGGCCGACTATCCCCTAATTGGTCTATATGAGAGACCTAGTCTTTCCCGCCTTCATCGATTCTCCACGTGCCAAAACTATTTTTGATCGATGACAGTTTAGATTATATATAGTTTAAATATGGAGAGATGTCTACTAAATATTTATTTATATAAGATAGTCAAACAAAGTAGTACATCATACATGGGTGATGTAGATTATTGCATAATACAAAGGGAAGTGTGATCATATCTTTCCGATAATCTCGAAAAGTTCGAGCTTAATGATTTTGTTACTGCCGTTCATTATTTCTTCCACAATAACTTTGCATTTCAGAACACGTCCCAGAAAGTCAGCCACCTCAATATAGAGAAGAAATTTCAAGTTGTTGCTTCCCTTCACCTCTTGATAAAACCCATTCTCAACGAGCTTGAATTTGTAACTTTCATTATATTTAAGGTTGTACTCCCCCACTGAAGCCTTAGCAAGTTCTTGCACGTTGATATCCGAGACATCGGGAAGTTTTATCCATTCGCTCTTCACATTGTCCGCAACATTGTGGATCATAGGTTGACCAACGTTGGAAGCTGCTGCACAACTCATTTTGAATCCTCTTCTCTTTGATATATTATGATGATGAAGAAAATTTTGTGATGACTTTGCTTCCTTGAGTAGCTCAATATTTATAGGAGCATACCAATGAAAGAGATAAGATTGATACCATGTTGAGAAGATTAAGACGAATTTTATGATTGGATAGGTTGATTACAAGTTTCGTTGGAATATGATTCTTCTTCCTGGACCATTTATTGTCAACATCCCTATAGAAAAAAAAAAGTTGTAGGATAAAAGGCATGGACCTGAGCACAAAATTCACTCAAACTCATCATGAATCTCAATGGGAATGGACTAGCAAAAAAGAAATGAGCACAAAATTCACTCGAACTCATCACGACTCTCAATGGGAATTGACCTGAAAAAGAGAAATGAGCATCCCGAAGCTCAAGTTAATATAGATCCTAACTATTTCACCTTCAAATTAATGTTAAGTCTTGCACGTCCTTAAACATCAATTTACCCCTAGGTATTAGGCAACTAACTGCTAGATTATAACTACCCACCATATCTCATCCAAATATGGTCGAGCAATATGCGGAGTAGCAACAAGTGAGTGGTTTTAGGCAGATATGTCAAAATTCTCCATGGTCGAACTTCCAAAATCAATTGCTTCGCTATGAGTGGTGGTCGTCTAATTGAGTTCGAGCTTGTTGAGTCGATATTCGTGTCAATGCTTCAACAAGAGTTGTTGGATTAAGAATAATTTTATGATTGATTGATGTTGATTTAAAGTTTCATTTGGAATATGATTCTTCTTCTTGGACCATTTATTGATAATATCAATAAGAAAAAGAAGTTATAGGATAAAAAGCATGGAGTTTGTTTGAGTACAACATCTCACCCAAACTTGTCAAGAATCCTAATTAGAATTGACCTGCAAAAGAGAAATGAGCATTTCGACGTTCAAGTTGGTGTACGTCCCAACTATTTCACTTTCACATTAATATTGAGATTCACGCATCCTAAGGATCAATTTACCCTAGGCAGTTAACGGCTAGATTATAAATGCCCAATATATCTCATTCGTAAAATGGTAGAGCAATATGCAGAGTAGTGGCAAGTGGGTAGTTTGAGGTAGGTATGTCCGAACTTTCCATGGCTGCAGTTCCAAAATCAACTAATTCGCCATGCTGTAGTCGTCTGATTGGGATCAAACTTCTTGAGTCGATCTTTGTGTCAGCTTCAATAAGAGTTGTTGGAGTAAGAAGAATTTTATTATGATGTTCATTTCAAGTTCCATTGGAATATGATTCTTCTTCTTGGACCATTTATTGTTAATATCCCTAAAGAAAAAGAAGTTCTCGGATTAAATGTGTAACTACGACATACGTATCGTCCTGACACTGTAAAATGCATGATTGGTCATGGATCTAAACTTACCAGCAATCCTAATAAGAATCGACCAGCATGCAAAAGAGAAATGAGCACTCCAATGCTCAAGCCACTATAGATTCAAACTATTTCACTCTCAAATTAAATATCGAGCTTCGTGTGTCATTGAGGATCAATTTACTCAAAGTATTTCTAAGCAACTAATGGCTAGATTATAAATGTCCACGTTATCTCATCCGAAAAATGGCGGAACAATATGAAGTCTTCGATGAAAAACAATTCAAGCGAGAGCTACGTCCAGTCTTCCGCTACACTATAAAACAATATGTGGAATAATATGCCACAGTTCTTCAGTGAAAAACAATCTAACCACACAATAAAAGAAATATAGGGAAAATACAACACAAGCAATTTATACTTGTTCGCGCAAGCGAAAGTTACATCCAGTCTTCCACTATACGCGGGTTCTACTATGATTCTAGGATCAATACAATGGACATTCAACTCTGTCACATCTAGAGGCTTCAACAAAAGTCACCTAGCTTCTAAGAACTACAACAATAGAACCTGAATACATGAATGAAAAACCACACGAAATACCCACGAGAACTACTTGTCAATGATGCACTACTACCTCGGGATCTTGCCTTTGAACTGCTCTGCCAAACATTGCCTCATAGCCCTCTGATTTTGTGCACCCACACATTATAGTTGCCACTCTATTGTGCAACAACACGTCATAAAAAAAACTAAAGAAAATAATGTATTTAAATAAAATACGTAGTAACAGCATCTATACGCAATAAAATATATAGTTAAGATGCTATCTGTAGCGTCTTAACGCTACGAACATAACAGTGCAAAACATAAACAAGTGTGCCTCTCGATGTTTTTGCCTTCTTGTTGCAACATTGAGACGCTCTTCACAGCATCTCAATGTTGTCCTCTCGGGTCAGCTGACTTCTGTAGCAACTTTTCATTCTTCATTTCAAATCTTCCATTATTTTGACTCCACCAATCCCAACAAGTCGATGATTTGAGGTTGATATGTTTGGTCTTCCGCATGGTCGAACTTTCAAAATTAGTTGATTCGCTATGGGCAATGGTCGTCTGATTGAGTTCGTGTTAAGGACAATGGTACCACAAGTACCCAAAATATATGCACAATGGTATGATATTGTACTCTTTAAGCATAGCCTCCATTGCTTTCGGTTTCACCCAAAATGCTTCATACCAATGGAGATAATTGTTCTCTCTTATAGACTATGGATCAATGTCTTCTCTAACCAATGTGAGACTTTGTTTGCACACTTTACAAACCCAACAGTCTTCCCCTCGAACAAAGTATCACTTTTATTACAAACACAACAATCTTCCTCCAACAAAATGCCACTTGTATTACAAATCCAACAATCTATCCACAAGTTCCGTAATGACTATTAGCCTTACCAATCACTTTTGTTTGGCCCCCGAGGATTTCTCCCACACAGCTAGGTTTTTTAACTTAGCTATGATACTACTGGTTAAGGACAACGGTACCCAAGTATCTCCACAATGGTATGATATTGTCCGCTTTAGGTATAGCCCTCACAGCTTTGTTTTTGGTTTCACCCAACGACCTCAAACTAATTGAGATAATTGTCCTTTCTTATATCTCATAGATTATTCTCTTCCCTAACCAATGTGACTTTGTTTGCACAGTTTGTAACCCCAACAATTTTGTCCCCTAACATTATATTTTATTCTTTGAATGCAACACATGGTGATGCATATTATAACTCATGACCTTTTGATCGGAGATAGACACAGCCTTACCTAATTATTAGAATTTTCGTACAAAATTTATTATATTATTTGTTTTAGATTTTAAAAAAAAAATTGAAATAATAATACTGAATAAATAGATCAAATTTTCTTTTTTAATTTTTTTATGTTAAAATTTAGTCTTCGTTTTTTAGTTTAATTATTTTTTCCAATTTTGTTTTAAATTATACTTTTTAGTTTTATTACGTGTTATCTAAAATAATATTGTATGCGAGTTATTATAAATTTTTTTATCGAATCATAAATTTTATATTTTTTTATTAGACAAATATTATATTATATTATTGAAAGTTTTGTTATAAACAAAAATTCTTTTATATATTATAAACGTTGAAGTCTAATTAAAATTTTATTACTTCAAAAATGATGAAATTAAAAAATTTTCTTATATTCCTACTGAACTTCAAATTTTAAATTTAAAGAATTTAATTTAATATTTAGCTTTACGGAAGTCAATTTATTTTATTTCGACCTGGTAAATAACAAATTTTGGGAACTTGTTAATTTTTTAATTTTTTTTAAATTTTATTATTTAAAGGAAATAATAATGTTCTCGAATCACCAGTCTACCAATTTTATAAGTATGGTAAAGATGAGTGAGAATCTAGCTACCCAACTTTTTACTTTTTACTTCTTATTTCTTATTTTTTGTTTTTTGTTTCTAGTTTCTTCTTTAGAAATGATCCAGATCATTTAATACATGATATTTTACAAATGTTAATTTTTTTTAATGCTTATAAGGGTAGATTTTGAGATTTGAATTAATAATTTTTTTTATAAATTATCCTCAATTAATATCATCTTATATCATTTATTAAATATTTTTTAAAAATATTAGAATTGACCTGTGAAAGAAAAATGAGCATTTCAATGCTCAAATCAGCGTACGTTCGAACTATTTCACTCTCAAATTAATATTGAGATTTGTACATCCTAACGATCAATTTACCCTATATATTTTTAGGTAGTTAGCAGCTACATTATAAATGCTCAAGATAGCTGAGCTTTAAAATGATAGAGAAATATGCAGAGTAGTGACAAGTAGGTAGTTTGAGGCACCCCATGGCTGAAGTTCCAAAATTAATTGCTCATTATGCAGTGGTTTGTCTGATTGAGTTCAAACTTATGGAGTTGGTCTTTGTGTCAGCTTCAACAAGAGTTGTTGGATTAAGAAGAATTTTATTATGATGTTGATTTCAAGTTCCATTGGAATATGATTCTTCTTTTTGGACCATTTATTGTTAACATTCCTAAAGAAAAAGTTCTAGGATTAAATGTGTGATTACGGCGTGCCTATCGCCCTGGCACCGTAAAATGCATGATGGGTCATGAACCTATTTGAGCACAAAATTTACTCAAACTTGTTACAAATCTCGATGAGAATTGACTTGGCTTGCAGGCAAAAGAGAAAGGAGCACTCCAACGCTCGGTATAAGTCCAAACTGTTTCACTTTCAAATTAATATCAAGCTTCGCAGAGTCTTGAAAGTCAATTTACCCAAAGTATTTATAGGTAGCTAACGGCTAGATTATAAATGTCCATGATATCTCATCCGAAAAATAATGGAACAAAATGCGGAGTAGCGGCAAGTCATGTTGGGAAAATTACTTACCAACAAACTTTTTCCCTTCCACGATTCTTCACTGAAAACAATCCAACCACATAATAAAAGAAATATAAGGAAAGAACAATAAACAACATAAGAAATTTATAGTGGTTTACCGAGGTGCGGTATGTGTCCAATCTTTTGCTATACGCGGGTTCTACTATGATTCTGGGATAAATACAAAGCACAATACAACTCTCCCAAATCTAGAGGCTTAAACAAAAGTCACCTAGCTTCGAGGAACTACAACAATAGAATCCTTGAAATACAGTAATGAAAAACCTCACCAAATACCTATGAGAATTAGTTCCCGACGATGCACTATAATTATAGTATCTCGCCTCTGAATTGCTCTGGCAAACACTGTCTCACAACCCTCTGATTTCGTGCACCTACACGTCTAGCTGCCACTCTATTTTGCAACAACACAACATTAAAAAACCTAAAGAAAATAGGCCATAGCGTTCAGACGTTATCCATAGCATCTCAATGCTACGAACATAACAACGCAAAGCATAGACGCACGCGCCTCTCCATGTTTTGCCCTTCTTGTCACAACGTTGAGGTGCTGTCCCCTCGAGTCAGCTGGCTTCTACAACAACTTTTCATTCCTTATTTCAGATCTTCCATCATTTTGGCTTAACCAATCCCAACAAGTCTGTTTATGCAAGGATTTGCACAACGGTTCTTCACGAATTAAGCTCGAACCCGGTCTCCGGTTCCAACCTGAGCACTAGGGTGGACCTGCACAAGAGGGTAAGCACTCCGACGCTCAAGTCAGTATAGGTCGGACTCCGTATTTAGTTCG
This sequence comes from Momordica charantia, assembly GCF_013281855.1. Lineage (NCBI taxonomy): Eukaryota > Viridiplantae > Streptophyta > Magnoliopsida > Cucurbitales > Cucurbitaceae > Momordica > Momordica charantia. The sequence goes on from NW_028275296.1 coordinate 53,393, forward strand.
AGGTGAGATTCGATACCTGAGTGTGAAATGAAGCCCTCTATTTATAGGTGATGGATCCGACAGTACACACGACCGGCGGTTATATGTCTTTTCTCATATCGGACCTGTCGGGTTCCGAGCAGGTCGGACCCCAGTCAGGTCGAACCTTGGTGCCCATACTTAGCCTTTTATAACGGGCGAACCTGGTCTTCTCGGCAGGGCCGAGGTGGACCTAGGCAATCCTTTTTATTCAGTTTCTTCAAAACACTAATGAGGATCCTCCACGTGTCTTGGGTATGTTTACCCCCAAACAAAGTCGATGGTTTGAGGTTGATATGTTTCATCTTCCGCATCGCCGAACTTCCGAAATCAACTTATTCGCTATTAACCATAGTCATCTGATTGAGTTATAACTTCTTGAGTCAGACTTTGTGTCAACTTCAACTAGCTAGTGACACGTTGCAAACCACATTCTGTCCATAACATTATATTTTATTTTTTTGAATAGAATACGTGGTGATGAGTACTCGTAACTTTTTTATCGGAGATAGATGGGTGCCTTACCTAATTATTTGAATTTTCAATTTATTATTTGTTTAGATTTTTAAGAACAAAAAAAATTGAGCACAATAATACTCAATAAATAGATGGATTTTTTTATGTTGAAATTTAGTCTTCATTTTTTACTTTTACTCTTTTTCCCAATTTTGTTTTAAATTATACTTTTTAGTTTTATTTCGTGTTATCTAAAATTAATAAAAAAAAATTGCATGGGAGTTATATATTTTTTTCAATTTAATTATAAATTTTGTATTTTTTTTATTAAACAAATATATTATATTATTGAAAGTTTTATTATAAACAAAAATTCTTTTATATACTATAAACTTTGAAGTCTAATTAAAATTATGTTAAAATTAATTTTTTTTATTATATTCTTACTAACTTAAAATTTAAAATTTAAAGAATTTAATTTAATAATAAGCTTTACGAAAGTAAAATTTATTGTATTTCAACCTTGTAAATAACAAATTTTGGGAACTTTTAATTTCTAATTTTTTATTATTTAAAGGAAAAAATAATTTTCTCCAATCACCAGTCTACCAATTGTTTCTACCAATTGTATATATGGGTATGGTAAAGGTAAAGGTGAGTGGGAAGATATCTGAGTAGCTAACCAACTTTCTATTTCTTATTTCTTATTTTTGGTTTTTGTTTTTATTTTTAGTTTCCAATGACCCATCCTTTTCTGGCGACCGACTAATTTTTCTGGTGGCATAATGTTATTTCTCAACAATCCATTAATTTTTACAATATTCTATTTCACTTTTTCAGCAACCATGAGTTTTCAAACGACATTTTGTTGCAAATCTCAACATTGGTGCACTGCCTCGCCTAATATTCTTCGACAATCAATTTAGTAATCGTAAGCACCTTCGTATTTAGTGAATGATATTTTACTTACCCCATGATCGTAGTATCTGGTCTCTTTTATAAGTGTTGGAGCCGTCTAGGGAGGACCCTACTTCGAGGCATGCTGGGGCCTATTGTGTACAAGCTCTGACCAGCTTTTATAAGACATTCTTGGCGCGTGGTATTATTCCCATGGCCTGCCACCCTGACCCGTCGCAGGTGTCTTGCAGCAAAGTGTGCTACGTTCATGCCTATACGACTCTGCTAGAGTAAGCGTTGGTCCTTTTGTTTGTCGTGCGTTTATAGGGGTTTGGTCCCCATTGCCATATGACCTTTCACGTTCTTCCCATGTTTCCCACTCGCTTTTCACCTTCAACACCTTTTATTACAAAGTATGTGTAGCATATACCCAAAATATATTTCATTTCATTCATAACACTATAAGTTGTCTACAAAAAGAAAATATCATTGAAGTATGATTTAACATTACAAAGTTAATGCAACATATATCTAAAATATCCTCGGTGTAAGTAACTTCCAAATAAAACATTTGAGATTGTAACAAATTAAAAATTCTCCTGGGAGGGAGAAAGAAATTGGGGTTGAGAGGGAGGAGGGAAAAAAGTAATTTCATGCTATAATCAAGGTTCGAAATATCGATGTCGATCGAAATTGAAAATTGATGGAAATTGTTTGAATTAGTTAATAAAATTTTAATAACAGTTTATGTATGGTATAAGTGATAACTTTTAACCATCATATCTAAAAATAACAATAATCTACGTATCGAAATGAATGTCGATGAAGACATCAGGACAAGATAATAAAAATTAATGGGAATTAATTTAAATTAGTAAATTAAAGTTCTGTTTTTTTTCATAATTTCTAATCAATCCTGGTCTTTAGTTAACGTAATTGAACAAAATATAAAATATCAATATATAAGATAGTATAATCGTAGAAAATTTGAGATATAAAAATTTATTATATAAAAGTGGGGCGACATATGAAATAGAACAAATAATTTAATATTTTAATTGTAATTTAATTATGTTATAATTAACTAGCTATTTTTAATCATAATATCTATAAACATAAGGGATATTTATATTGTTTGAGCCCGAAATTGATGAGCTCGGATATAATTTAGATCGGTACGTTCAGGACGAACCACTGCCAACGGTCCCACACCTTCCCTGAGCTCTCTTGGGACCTGCAAAACAAAGTTAGCACTCCGACGAGCAAATTAGTTTTAGTCCGAGCTAACTTGCCGAGACTTCTTAGGATTGCGTACCTTGCATTTAAGGCAAAGGTTTCTATTTATAGAAACTCGGCCCGACAGGGGTTTTGACACACCCTAAAATCGCGGCGTGTTGTCGGGTACGGAAGGGACACTGTTACGGACTCTGTATCAGCTCAGCTCGGCACTATAGATCTTACCCTGACTGCCGACCTGAGTACATTGGAGCCGCTTTCTCCATTTCGCCTGCGTGTTTAACCAACTCACCTTTTCGATCATGACACGTGGCAGGCCAGGATTCGCCTCCAACATTGGCCCCCACTTCGGCGGGGCGGAGGTCGGCTCAGCGAAGTCCTCCGAACTAACTGGAGACGGGTTGAATCCACGCGTGCATGTGTGACGTCATGGATGTCGTTAGCCTTAGCTTCTGCTTCGGGAACCCAAACGTCGTCGTGGGGACAGCCTGGTGTGGGCGGATCTTGTCCGTTGATCCCTCATTGATCGAACGGCTCTCGTGCCTCCATGCTGTCCTATAAAAGGCGAAAGTCTTTCACTTTTCACTTTTTACTTTTCACTTTTGGGTTTTCGTGTATCTCGGCCGTTTCCAAGTCAGGTACTCTCTCCCTCTTTCTTTAGATAGTTCTTTCAAGTCCTCCCAGTCAGGTCTGGCGATGAGTAGCTCGTCTAGGGATTCGTCGTCTGGGTCGTCTAGTTCCTCTAGTACAGATGACGTTTTAGGAGATCCGACCTTAGCTCCTACTTCAAGGAACCCTTACGTCGAGGATAGCTCGACAAACCCCAACATAGCCTCAACCTCGGGAAACCCTAACCTCGGTCCTGTAGTTGAACTTCCTCCTTCATCTTGCTCGGTAGGTAGGTTGGCCGAGCTCCGCAAAACTTACTCGATCCCCAACTCCATAGAGCTTAGGGTGCCTAACATCGGGGAACACCTCGACGACCCTCCTCCGGGCTTCGTCAGTTTCTACCCCCAGATGTTCCATAGGGGGGTCAGACTTCCACTCCACCCTTTTATACAAAGGTTCCTTAGCGCAGTCAACCTCGCCCCAGCTCAGCTCTCCCCTAATGGATGGTCTACCGTGCTCGGAGCCTACGTCCTGTGGTGGGTCCTCCGAGACGAGGATGAGGACAGGCTCACGGTGGACCAGCTCTTAGCGACCCACACCGTCAAAGCCTCCAACGAGGGAGAGGGTCGATATTACCTCTCAGCTCGGCGGAACGTAGGTCAGCTGATCAGGAACCCCTCCTCTAACAAAAATTGGAAGGAGTGTTGGTTCCTCGTCTCTGGCGAGTGGCTTCTGAGGGACGGAGGGGGTGAGCCGACCTGCCAAGTCCCAGTAGAGTTCAGGGACGTAGGTGAGTGTCTTAGGCGTGAGCTAGGGGGTGTGTTTTTTTTTGTCTTATTAACTTGAGCAACCTCGTTGCTAACGTCGACTTGTTTTGCAGCTCTTCCATCCCCCGTTCCGAAGATCAACAACAAGTCTTTGAAGATCATCAAACAAGCCCAAGGTCAGAGACTAAAGTACGCGTTGTGGGGTGAAGCACTCGTCTCAAACTCCCACCTCTTCTCCAGCGGCCTCAGTCCTCACGATCAACCAGACGAGCTCAAGAAGCTCCCCAAACCTCAGCAACGCAGCTCGCAGAAACGAAAAGCTCCTGAAGGTAACTTCTTCTCGACACCTCAGTTCGTTCAATGGAAGTCTCTGAATTAACCTCGTTTTCTTTGCAGGAATGGCTTTAAAGTTCCTCGCACTCAACAGTACAAAACGGCAGCGGGCCTCGGCCTCGGTTGCTCCGCCAGCGCCCCCCAAGTTCATCATCGCACAAGCAGCGCCGACGTCCCGGCTCCAGGGCTGGCCAACTTGGCGAAGCTTCAGGCCCTCCAAGCTCAGCCCCTACAGACTGTCGTTGGGGGTGAGAGATCGTCTACCCCTCTGGTGACGAAGAAGCGAGGGAGGGATACGCTTCCCTCCGAGGAGGTCAACTCCCGATCTCCACCTCCCCCCATCGTGGTCGACTCAAAGTAGGGGTCGCTACATGCTCGGGGTCATGGCGCCGAGCTCCCACTCCCTTTCAGGCTCGCTTTCTCCCGCCTCAGTATTTACGAGGCCGCGACGAAAGTGAGGTCCTCTAGCTCTCACTTGGCGAAACGAGCTGTTCAGGCGCCCGAGGACGCTGCGGAGGCGGTGAGAAAGACCATAGCTCATGTTGCGGAGGTAAGCTCGTGCCTACCCTTCACTTCTTTTTCTTTGTCTTTTCCGATCTAACCTCGAACCTTTGCAGCTGCATTATCACGCTTGTCTCTCGGCTTCGATGATGAGCTTGGAGCTCGGCGGACAGGACTTGAAGGAGGAGGAGACGAACGCCTCCTATGAGCGGAAAATCTCTGAGCTCCAGGCCGAGGTTGACAAGGTGCGAGCTGAGAAAGAGGTCGAGGCCGATAGGTCGAAAGCCTTGATAGCCCAAGCACGCACCGATCTGAAGAATGCCCGGGGCCGAGCCGAGACCTTAGAGAAGGGCTGGAACGAGGCTCGACAGAACTTGGCGAGCTGGGCCTACTTGGAGAAGAGAATCAAAGACGAGTTCGACGGCTTAGCTCGCGATATGGCAAACAAGGGCTTCTACTACGCCATCAATAGGCTCGACACTGCCTGCTCGGAGGACGCCATCGCCGCCGTCGAGCAAGAATACGAGTCCATCTGGGTGGAGCGACCTGCTGAGTCCGGTAAAGAGGCTGAGGTTGTTGGCGCCGAGGCGGGGTCCAGCAAGCCTGTCGACCCTCCTCAAGAGTAGACCATCTCGGCCTTCTGTTGTTTCTTGCTTTCTCTCTCTTTTTTCTCGAACCAAATCTGTACTGAGCTGAGGCATATATACCTCGGCTCTCCATTAAACTCTAGTCTAAATGAAATGACGTTGTTTTGCTTAGATCCGAGTAATTCTTTCCAATGTCCTTACACTTGTTGAAATTTAATTAAACCTTAATAATACCTTGGCTCTTCATCAAACTTCCAATTCAATGAAAACAAACCTCGTCCGAACTTGAGTTGTTCTCTCCGAGGTCCCTATACTTAGAAAACTTTAACTAAACTTCAATTTTAGTTTTGGCCTCGTTGTTTGAGTTTCTCAAGTCTTAGTAATTTCTTACTTACACAACGGCTTACGAGCTGAACATTTCAGATCGGCGGTGTGTATTTGGGATAACCAGGTTCTTACGAGCTGACCATTGTTTTGCGCATTTGTATTATTATAGGTCGTTTAGCATAGGTCATACCACCTAGTCTTCCTTGGCCCCCATTTGACGTAGCTCGGTAGTAGTAGGCGACGCTAACGGATAAAGTCAAATTTTGCACAAGCCATTAGAGATCGGCTTTCATTTATGAATGAAATTTTTACATGTCGGATTACACACATCTCACTGATAATAAACTCGCAAATGCTCGACATTCCATAGGTTAGGGAGTTGTCTCCCGTTTAGGTCGGACAGCAAATACGCTCCAAGTCGGAGTATTTTTAAGACTCTGTACGGGCCTTCCCAGTTCGGCTCGTGTGCTCCGACATGTTGCATTACCTTCTTGAGGACGAGGTCGCCAGGCTTGAACGTTTTGACTTTTACTCTGGCGTTGTAATACCGAGCCATACGGTTCTGGTATTCAGCTAGCCAAAGTTGGGAGTGAGATCTTTTCTCCTCGAAGAGGTCAAGATTCACGAGTAGAGCTTCAGTGTTGGCTTGCTCGTCGAAATTCTCAACTCGGGGTGTTGGCATGCCAACTTCCACAGGGACAAGAGCCTCCGACCCGAAGGCTAGGCCGTATGGCGTCTCACCAGTAGATCGGCGGGGCGTAGTTCGGTAAGACCACAACACCTCTGGTAACTTTTCTGCCCACCGACCTTTCAGAGATTCCAGCCTCGTCTTCAGGCCACGCTTGATGATCTTGTTGACGGCTTCAACTTGCCCATTAGACTGCGGATGGGCAGGCGACGAGTTGAGGTGACGTACGCCGAGCTGTTGACAGAATTGATTAAACTGGGCACCGTCAAACTGCCTTCCATTGTCGGTAATGATGGCGTTCGGTATACCGAACTGACATATTATGCTCTTCCATACAAAGTTGACGACCTTCGCCTTGGTAATAGACGCCAGAGGTTCCGCTTCCACCCATTTGGTGAAGTAATCTACAGCTACTATGGCGAACTTCAACTGCCCCTTCCCCATCGGTAGTGGGCTGATCAGATCTATCCCCCACTGAGCGAAAGGCCAAGGGCTTGGGATCGGCGTCAGCATCTCCGAGGGTTGCCTCAAAATGCTCGCGAAACGTTGACATTTGTCACATGTTTTGGCGAACTCCTTGGTGTCGCGCTCAATCGTCGCCTAGTAGTAGCCCTGGCAGACGACCTTCACGGCCATGGACCGAGCTCCTCCATGGTTTCCGCAAACCCCTTCATGAATCTCGCGTAAGACATATCTCGCCTCTTTTGGGTCGAGGCACCTCAGTAATGGTAGGGAATATCCCCTTTTGTAGAGCTTGCCTTCTTACATCAAGTAGTGAGCAGCTTGGCGTCGGAGCTTTCTGGCCTGGCTCGGATCGGCAGGGACTGAGCCATTGACCAGGAAGTCCTTAATTGGGTCCATCCATGTCCTCCGAGCTGGCGTGATCTCCATTATCTCAGGCTGGTCGATGGACGACTCAGCAAGTATTTCAACTGGAACAGTTCTTGGTAGATCGGTCTCGTATGCCGAGGCCAGGCGAGCCAGTGCGTCGGCGTTGGAGTTTTCGGACCTCGGCACCTGTTGAATCACATAGTCCTCAAACTGGACGAGGAGCCCTCGGGCTTTGGCCAAATACCTCTCCATACGAGCTTCCTTTACTTGGTACTCCTCGGTAACCTGATTGACAATCAGCTGGGAGTCGCTGAGAATCAGAAGTCGCCTCACGCTCATCCCTCTGGCGACCTTCAGTCCATTTATCAATGCCTCGTACTCGGCTTCGTTGTTGGATGCTCGGAAACTAAACAGGAGTGCGTACTCAAACCGAAGACTGCCGGGGCCGAGGAGCAGCATGCCCGCCCCACAACCTTTCTCATTGGACGAACCATCCACATAGAGTGTCCACTGGTCACGGACATCGCCCCCTGGCCTGGGTGGGGTCAGCTCGGCAACAAAGTCCGCGGCTGCCTGACCTTTCAACGATGTTCTCGGCTTGAGGCTCGTGAAGTCAATACAGACGCGCCACTTGCCGTTGGACTTTTTAACTAAAACTACATTAGACAACCACGCGGAGTAATGAACTTCTCTTATGAATTCAGCTCGTAGCAACTGCTCGACTCTTTACAAATTACATTACTTCGCTCGGCGTCGACAGGCCGACGCTTTTGCCTCACAGGCCTATAACTAGGATCTACATTAAGTCTGTGCACCATTATACTTGGGTCTATGCCCGGCATGTCGTCATGGGACCATGCGAATACATCAGCATTTGCTTTCAGAAAACCGACGAGCTCCTCTTTCACCACGGTCCCCAGTCTGCTGCCGATGCTGACCTGCTTTTCTGGCCCCAGCAGGGGGACAAGTTCTAGTTCTTCAGCTAGGGTACCACGGCTCGGCTCTGGTTCGTCGGCACACGGCCCTGTCGCGCCCGTGACCGCTGCACAAGTGATTGTTCCCTTCATCGCGGCAGCGTAGCATTCTCTGGACGTCTTCTGCTCACCCCGGACCGTCGCAACCCCGGCCGAGGTGGGATACTTCAAGACCTGGTGGTAAGTAGATGGGACCGCCCTGAGATCATGAATCAAGGGCCGACCAATTATGGCGTTGTACGCGGAGTTCCGATCTATCACAACAAATTCTGCGACCTTAGTTATTTGTTGATCTCCCTCGCTGATGGTAACAGGGAGCGAGACACATCCTTCCGCGCTAACTGACTCCCCTGCAAAACCGACCAAAGGCGTCGGGCTGAGCTTCAAGTGCTTCTTCTCCCACCCTAGGGCCGTGTACATCGAGAACGATAGGATGTTGGCCGACGCTCAACCGTCGATAAGAACTCTTCTCACCTTCACGTGATCTATGAGTGAGGCGATTACTAGGGCATCATTATGGGGCATGTGCACTCTTTCACCGTCTTGGTCGTCGAATAAGATCAGCATCACAGGCTCCTTGGGGTACGAGGTACAGACCTCGTATGCTGCTTCCCGAGCCAGAGCTTTTCTCTCCTGCCCCGACTGTCCCTCACTTGGGCCCCCATGGATGGTATTTATGACGGCGGGACGATCTTCCTTCCGTCTCGGTGGTGGCGTTTTCTCTTGCTTGTCCTCCTGAGCCGACCCCTCTGGCTCCACCCTTTCATGCCTGCCGACGTATTTTTTCAGATAACCCCTCCGGATCAGATCCTTGACCTGCTCCTTCAAGTGGAAACAGCGTGAAGTGTCGTGGCCATGGTTCTTGTGGAATCGGCAGTAGAGCCGCTTGTCTCGTTTCCCTGGAGGTCGGCGGAGCTTTTCCGGGGCTGCGAAAAGCGCCTTCAGGTCGGTGTCTTCGGCCGCCACGTAGATCTCCGTAATTGAGGCATTCAACGGAGTGAACTTGTCGAACTTCGGCCCTCGACGGTCTGAAGGGGCTTTCTCGTCTCGACGGCCTCTACTCTTATTATCGTCGGCCCGCCGAGACAAGCTCCAACCATCGCTGCGTTGCTTCTTGGGAGGAGGGGACTTTTGGTCCCGATCTTTACCACGGTTGCTTCGCCGAGCTGCATTGGCTTTCCACAGCTCCAAGCCGTCGATGTACTGGCGAGCTCTAGCGAGCATCTCGTTCAGGGAGGCCAACGGTCGGCTTCCGAACTCTATCGTCAAGTTCCTGTCGTTCAAACCCCTGGTGAAGTACATCATGGCGATGTCGTCGATGCAACTTACCACTTTGACATTCTCGTCCATTAACCGAGCGATGTACTCTGTCAGGGACTCATTGTCCCGTTGCTTCACTGTTCCGAGGTGAGAGGGTGGCAACTTTAACAACTGTCGAGCTGAGAATTGGTTGATAAACAACCTTCTCAGTTGTTGATAACTTTCGATGGATTGGGGCTTCAACTGTCGGTACCACAATCTCGCTGAGCCTTCCAAGGCTATTTGAAATGCTCGGCACTTCATAGCATCGCTGCGGCCAGGAAATCCATCTTCCCCTCGAACACCTCTACATAAGAGATCGGATCTCCAGACCCGTCGTAAGAACTCATGACCGGAGCCTTGAACCTCGGTGGGATAGGTGCGTCCACAATCACTTGGGAGAAAGGCGGCTCCTCTTGCTCGGCCACGCGATGCGGATCTATAGGCCTGCACTGTCACTTGAGATCTTCTATCTCCCTCTGAAACTGATCCCGGAGGAGGTCCACTTCAGATCGGAACGAATGGTCAGCGTGGGAGGACCTCTCTTGAACGTCGACCTCTGGGCTTTCCTCCTCATCGTCGACCAGATACTCCCGATCTTCGGGTGCCACTACTCGTCGCCTCGACTTCTCGGCACCTTGACCCTGATGGGCGTTGGAGCTATCGAAAGATGCCAAGGGAGTCCGAATTGGTCGGATCCTCGGGCGCCGGCCTTCGACCCGGTGGTCCTGCTGAGGGTGGTCATGAACCTGCGCTTCCAGGGCACTGCCTGTCCTCGCCCGTTGTGGCTTTTGCGAGGGTGCTCCAGCTCGAGCCTCCCTGCAAGGTCGGAAATGATACTCCGTTCTTTGGGTAGGATGCATCGGTCCCTTTCCTCGAATGGGATCCCTGGAGACGGAAGGGCTAGAAACCTCGCTGCCTCTTTCGACCGCCTCGAGCCTTGCCTTGACTTCCCTGAGCTCGGCGATCACGCCGGCTACCATGACGGGGTCCACGCCTGCATCGGCACTTGCCCCGGAGCGTGCACCTCTGCTTCCCTAACCGCGGAGGTGAGGTGCACGGGGCGGCAACCCGTTTCTCTGAGGTTGCGGCGGCGGGAACTGATCTGAGGCGAGGTGGAAGTCCCGGATTGCTACTGGATCGGATGTGGCCGGCCGACCTCCATTCTCCTTGACCACCCCCGCCTGGGGTCGTTGTTTGACAACGGGAGTTCCGGCCACCTGAGAGTATGTGAGTCGAGGATGGGCTCGGGAAGTGACAGCATCCCTCATCGGAGAGCGGATAGGCGAAAGTTGAGATCGTGACTGCTGAGAGCGGGTTTGGGCCATTGGCTCAGATTGCAAAAGGTGAGACTGATTTCCAGATGTGTCGATCCCCACAGACGGCGCCAGATGTTTGAGCCCGAAATTGATGAGCTAGGATATAATTTAGATCGGTACGTTCAGGACGAACCACTGCCAACGGTCCCACACCTTCCCTGAGCTCTCTTGGGACCTGCAAAACAAAGTTAGCACTCCGACGAGCAAGATAGTTTTAGTCCGAGCTAACTTGTCGAGACTTCTTAGGATTGCGTACCTTGCATTTAAGGCAAAGGTTTCTATTTATAGAAACTGGGCCCGACAGGGGTTCTGACACACCCTAAAATCGCGGCGTGTTGTCGGGTACGGAAGGGACACTGTTACGGACTCTGTATCAGCTCAGCTCGGCACTATAGGTCCTACCCTGACTGCCGACCTGAGTACATTGGAGCCGCTTTCTCCATTTCGCCCGCGTGTTTAACCAACTCACCTTTTCGATCATGACACGTGGCAGGCCAGGATTCGCCTCCAACATATATAAAAATGTCAAAGAGAATTTCAAAGACAATTATGGATAATAAAAAATTAGTGAATTTTTTTTTAATTAACTAATAAGCGTATAATTGTTTTTAAATTAGGCTATCTGATCATGCTTAATTATCATATCCAAATAGATGTAAAATATTGGTTACATAATGAAAAATATAAAATATGGATATGGAACAAAATAATTATAATTTTTTCCTTTGAAAAATAGAGAAATCTTTTTTTATTCAGATTGATATTAAAATCGTCAACGATATCTTATGTTTGTAGATAGAAGAGGAGAAAAAAAATCATACCGTTTTAATTAGAATATAAATAAATAAAATAAAATAGAATAAAAATAGTGTGTGTGAATTGAGAGGGAGAATGAGAGAAGAGGTAAAACTTTCAAATGCGAGCCAAATTCTTTTCTATAAATATCTTGACATGTCGGATGTATTTTTACACTAGAAAAAAAAAAGTTTTATTTGAAATTTAATTTTTCAAATGAAGTAGTCAAAGTTTCTTTTTTAATATTATATTTAATTTTTGATATTTATGTTTTATCAAAAATAATAAAATAATATTTTTATAAATGAAAAAAAAACTAGAAACAAAAACAAGAAACTTATGACCCATTTGATAATGTTTCCGTTTCTTGCTTTTTTGTCTACTCATTTTTACGAAGAAAAATAAAATTGCATGCTTCAAACACTCCTGGATTAAAAAAATAATAAAAAGATATTTTTGTTTATGTTGGAGGCGGATTATCACCTATCACGTGTCTACATCAAAGATTATCAATAATTTTACAAAATATGTGTAATTATGTTTATATCAGGAAACATATTTTGGTTTTGAGTCTAAAGTAACAAAAACGTATATAAAGATGTAAATAGGAGCAAATGCATGCGATTTCTATCCCCAACACACAAGCGATTTGGAAGCCATGTCAAACTGAAGTTGCGGCCACTTCGTCCAAAAATCGTGGCCAATGGCTACATTTTATCTGAAATTACAATAATTGATTGCGTTTTACCTGAAATCTTAGCTAGTTTGCGATTTCACTGCCTTAATTTTTTTAAAATAATTTCTAACCTACATTATTTTTGTGGTTATTTTTAAAAATAACATTATTTGTAAGAAAAATCCCGAAAAACGTCCTAAAACATTTATGTGAAATTATGGAGAGGCATCTGATGAAAGAGAATTTTGTGATGTAATAGTTTTTTTTTTCTTTGAAAATTTGTGACATAATAGTTGAACTATATATCACAAATTTGGGTTACAAAAATAGAGCTTTTAATTTAATTTTTAAAACTAAAAAAAAGAACTTACGAATTTTGTTAAGAAAATAACTTTTTATTTATTTTGAAATTAAAGAGATTCTTTAAAAGAAAAAAAAACTTTTATTTCTAAATAAAGTCAAATTTACTTCAAACAAAATTTATTTGCTAAAACTTATATTTTTGTTAAGATTCTTTTTCATACCATAATAACTATTTATAAAAACTTAAAGATCATCTTCAAATCCTATCTTTTTATTTCCTCCCTTTAAATCTTTGCAAAGATAATTCTTTTTAAAATTAAAAAAAAACTCAATGTCGATTTTGATGCAAAAAAAAGACCAATTATGAATAGAAATCCACCTACGCAAGCTTGGAAAAAAAGAAAAAGTCAGACTTGGACAAAAGGAAAAAAATATCTACTTTTGCACTTAAAAAAAACAAAATAAATTATCTTTCAAAACTGTCTTCATTTAACAAAAAGAAAAAAAACTCCTTAATTTTAAAACAAAATATATTGATCAAAATCTTTTATTTTCTTTTCTAACATCTTATTTAAAACATATTTTAAAATGTTTTGCTTTTTATTTTGAAAATGTTTTATTTCTTCAAAATAAACCCTAAAAAAACTTTTTTATTAAAAAAGAAGTATTGTGTAGTGGATTTCGTTGTACCATTGGTTCTACCACCTAAATGCAAAATCATTCAATTTGGATCCACTGGAGTTCATGTTGGAGGTCGTGCTACTGCAAGTCGTCAGATGTGCTGCTCGTCGTCAGGACTGGTGGTTGGTTTTTAGGGGAGGATGAATGAGAAAGGAAAAAAAATGGATATGGAAGAAGTGGGATTTGAGAAATAATGAAAGAGAAAAAAAAAATTGGTTAGTGTTTGGATAGTGAAAAAGAAGAGGGAAAGAGATTGAGTTTTTTTACCCTCACTCATCTACAATAGCCTCCGTGCGGGAAAAAAAAAAGGAGAGTTAGAGAAAAAGGAAGGAAGGAAAACGAGACGAGGCCACGTATTTTCAAGCTTTCACGACGGAAAATAGGAAACAAAATCTATTTTAATTTTAAAAACAAATTCTTTTGTTTAAAATAAAATCAAATCAAATTCTTTTAAAACAAAATCTATTTTTTTAATTTAATTAAAACTTTACCTTAAAACTAAGAATAAAGTAAACTTATGTTATTTTTTAATTAAAATAAACCTTAATAAAGTAAAATATAATAAAAATAAAAATTAAATAAATTAAAAATAAACCGGACCAAATACAGTGTCTACCGAAATTAGAAACCTTTTGAGGTTGTTTGGTTGAAGGTTTTAAAATTTAGCTTGGAATTAAGATATTTGGGAATTAAATATAATCTTGTATACGAGATTAAGATTCAAGAGATGTCTCAAAATAAATTTTATATATATTTATTTCATGTGTATAAATTTTATATGCATTTTATTTTAGTGGAAACATTGATTAATAACTAAATTAAATTATTTTATATTAACATTCTATATTTTTCTATGTATTTTATTTCACTGTAAACATTGATTAATAACTAATCAAATTTAATTAAAAAATAAATAATATAAATTAAATTATTTTATATTAGCATTCTATATTTTTCTATGCATTTTATTTCTTGATTAATAACTAATCAAATTTAATTAAAAAATAAATAATATAAATTAAATTATTTTATATTAACATTCTATATTTTTCTATACATTTTATTTCACTATAAACATTGATTAATAACTAATCAAATTTAATTAAAAATAAAATAATAAAAATTAAATTATTTTATATTAGCCTTCTATATTTTAAATTTGAAGATTTAGATATATTGACAATTTAGCACAATGATCAATTCAATAATTAATTGTAAATGTTATTTAACTAAAATTTTTAATATATATATATATATATATTCAGCAAAATCATACCTATATATACAACTTTAAAATAAGTTAAAATTAACTTCCAATAATAAATTTACATTACTTAATTTATCTTTATTAAGTTAAAATATTAATATCATTTGAAGAAATTATGTTTTAATAATTAAGTTTCGAGTAAATATATTATAAATAATATATCTAAATTTATGTTGTTGATTTTATTTAGTAATTAAGGATATTAATCATTTTCATCCATTTAATTATGTCAGTTTATTACATTTTATAAAAAAAGAAAAAAAATAAAAAATTAAGTATATTCTTTAATAAATTAATTTATCACAGTAGAATAATTAATTTCATACATTATGGTGAACTTTTAATGTTGTTTTATTAATTATAAGTTTAATTTAAATAGTTTAACTAGTTTTAAGTAATAAATTTTCATAAAACAAAGTAAATAATTACAATAAAATAAAACAATTTATTGAAAAGAAAATAGAGGTATGACCAAGGTTCAAAATGTCGATGTCGATGGAAATGTCAATGTCTCGATTTTTCGGACATGTCGATGTTGATGGATATTTCAAGAAAAATAATGGAAATAGTGGATATTGATGCAAATTTTTTGAATTAATAAATAAGACATTAATTGTTGCTTAATTAGCCTATAACTAGTTATATCTAGATATATAAGTAATATACCCAGAAAAATATCGTCGCGATAAAAATGTCGAAACAAAATCATGTAAACAACATATATGAAATTGATTATGTTTTTTTTATAATTTATAATCCAATCTAATTTTTAGTTACATAATTGAGAAAATAAATATACATAAAGGATGAAATAATTTTAAAAAAATTAGATTTAATTTAAAATTTAAGTATTTAATAATAATTAGTTAAATTAATTTTCTTTTATTTATTTGTTTTATGATTTTGTTACTTAAATACTTAAATTTAATTTTAAAGTTTGTTTTTATTTTTAAATGATTTTTTTTATAATCGATTTTGATTCTGTTAGGCTTTTAAGAGTTAACTTTTATTTGAAATTTGATTTTTTAATCATTTTTTTTATTAAAAATTACCTTCAAATCTAGTCAACGCTTCCAATATCTAATTCCACTTATTCGTGAATTTACGTTACGATTCATCTCTCACATTGCTGTTTCTCTTCTTCATATTTCTCTTCTTTCCCTTTGTTTATTCCCTTTTGAAAATCCTATTTTCCTTTGAGTTTGTTGCCAATTTCACCATGAGATTCATTGGTTTGTGTGTTTTCTCTGCTCTATTTCCATAGATCATGTTATGGATTTCGTTTTTCTTCCTTAAATTTTATTCCCTTGTCTTTCAACTTTTAGTTTCACTTCGTGGATTACTCATGCCTTCGATGGAAGGAAAATAGGAAGGTTGAAAGGAAAAAATATATATATAGTGTTGAACAACATTTTATGTCGACGACATGTCGAAATGTCAGCGACATGGGGGAAAACGACTTTTGCTCCCACGTGTCGATGTTGAGGTGCTCGACACGTCGACCTGTCGTGTCGCTTGAAATTTAGATACTAGGTATGACACAAAACCTATGGACAAACCTATTAAAATTGAAGGGTACCTTGTCCATGGGAATAAGGTATTCCAATTACACATCCTCATTCCCATCTAGTAAACCCCTAACCAAATGGCCCCTCCGACTATGTGAACCCCGAATTCACAAGCATTAATTAACCTCCATAATTAATTTAGCAAATCCAAAGAAGATTATGGTAGTGTTATCTTGTTCATTGAGAAAAGCTGAGCTAAGAAAAACTAGCTCCCTACTGGTCGGGTTGATCTAACTTAACTTGAATGTTTTAGTTTGAAACCTAAATCAATTCAAAAGGTTTTCCACCGCGGTTGGCAAACTTGAAAAAAATGGCTCAAAGCACCCAATTTCAGTAAAACTTATGTCTAAAAAATCACTATCACAAGAGTACTTTAGATAGTATTCTAACTAAATCCTTGATATTATCAATATTCATGGGTTTCAATCTCAAAACTAGTTTTAGATCGGACCAATTGACTATGGGAAGAGTAGTTCATATCTATTAATAGATGTCACATCATCACTCATAGCAAAAAATAAAAATACTCCTACTTAATATATTCAAGAAAAGGTAGTTAGAAAACAATAAAATTACAGAAAAACTCTTACTTAAACAATTCATATCATTATGTTTTTCAAAAATTAGAAACTAGAAACCAGGTACGATAACTTAATAGGCCTTAAAAGCTGGCCTATGCCTTAGGAGAGACGTGAGGAAGATGAGAATACGATTCCTTTCATATATTTACAATGTCTTTTCATTGTCTTCTCATTTGATCCTTGTAGGGAAGAATGGAGCTAATTCGACCGATTCTTATGTAAGGTTATTAAACTTTTTTGAAAAACAATATCTTTATCAACGAACATTTGGAGCTTCTGAAAAATATATTACTTTTTATCAAAGGTATTTAGACAACCTTAAGAAATTAGACTTTTTGTCCGCGTGATTAAAAACCTTCCAAAAGGATATACATTTCTCAATAAATATTCAAATCTCTGAAAATATATCATCTTTTATTTAAGATATTTTAAAAAACTTTAAAAAATTATTCACTTTTATTGAAGGTTTTGAGATACACGTTTATCGATAAACATTTGAAATATATATTATAAGGTATTAAAAAGTACCACTTTTATCAAAGGTTATCAAATACCTTTGAAAACCTTATATCTTTATCAAGAACTATTAAAAACCCTTTGAAAAATTATGTTTATACCAAAATCCACAAGGTGAAAATCGAGTTAGTTGAACTGTGTGAGTTGAGCAGAATGAGTTGAACAGGGAGAGCTATAAGGAGAAAAAAGAGCACACCGACACTCAAGTCAGTCCAAAGTTCAAATCAATAGGTCGATTTCATATAGAATTGCATACCTGATTAAGTGTAGTGGCAGTATATTTATAAGGGGTAGATGATTCCTTCTGTTACAAGAATTACAAGCAAGATCACCGAGATAATCTCGAAAACCATTGATTCCACTTGAATCGCTCCCAAATGTACAAGGGGCATTTTGACCCTTAGCTCGAGCAAAACGAGTTAAGGGTTTCCTTCCTTTCGCTTGAGGCTCCCAGTTAGAGAAGTCGAGCTCCCTAGGTCAATACCTTATGGTTGACAGCCGACCTTCGCTCTCAAGTCCATATGACATGTTGTGATTTTTCTTCCTAACAAATTATATTATACATAATGAAGGTTATTTAAAAACCTAGAGAAAAAAAAGTATTAGAAACATATTCAAAATATATTACCTTCTCTCAAAGGTGTTTTAAAAACTTTCAAAAAGAATTATTCACTTTTTTTATTGAAAGTTATTAAAAACCACAAAAAATGGAATCTAGTATTAAAAACCTTGAAAAAAAAAGATATTTCAAGAAATATTTTAACTTTTTATCAAAGGTTATTTCAGTTTATTTGAAAAATATATATATTGAAGACCTTACAAGCCTTCTAAAAAGTTAGATATTCGCTTAAAAAAAATTGAACCTTTTATCCAAGCCTTTTTTTTTTTTGGAAAATATTCCAAGCTGGGTCCATGTATAATATCAAGATTTGGATGAATTGAAAGACCTTAAAATTCTATGGGAGCATAAAAAAATTGAACTTAAATCGATTTCTAAACTTTTAATTCTTAATAGGAATATCGGAATTTAAATATAAAAATATCGACCAAACTTCTCGATAGAGGCAGTATGGTAAATTAAAGTGCTTGAAGACCTTTTTTTTTGTTTTTTTAATGTAGCTTGAAGACAAATTACTAGGAAGATAATTGAGAATTAATTGACATGATTTTATAAACATTAATCATATGGGACCTTTTCGAATCTTTTTCTTGCTTGAGTTTATTTATATATATATTTTTTTGAAATAGAGTTTATTTATATTTTTAGTTTTTAGTTTCAAATTAATTATTTATATTTTGAAACTAAAAACTAAAAGTATTTTATATTGTCCTTCTAAAAAAACTTATAGTCAATCAATTACAACATGTAAGAAGATTTCTACCCTAATCTTAGAGGATGACAACAATTTTCTCATCAACAATATCCAAATTCGCAAACAACATTAATGTAAATATGTTAGAAAAATAATATTAAAATTTCAGCTGTACTTCTAAAATAATATGAATTTAAAATTTTATTTAATTTTTCTACAATGTATAAATATAAATATTGTACTTCTTTAATAATATGAATTTACAATTTTATTTAATTTTTGATATTTTCTACAATGTTTAAATATAAGTATTGTACTTCTTTTATATATATTGAATATGAGACTAGCCTCCTAATTTCAAACTTCAAACAAGAAAAATATACAAGTAGAACTATATTTTAGTAGTTCATCCTATTAAATTTTTTTTGTTAAGTCTCTTATTTTTTTCAATGTAGGATCTTTAACATGCTACAAACATATATTTATGCAGGCAGAGATGATGAAACTTGGGTGAAGTCCTCCATCAATATTTTTAATCTTAGTTTTCTTTTTGAATTTACGCTTTCTGTCAAAATAATAAATAATAATAATAGTAATAGTAGAAGTATACAAGAGCATATTTTTATATTTTTTCAACAAAGAAAATTATATACTTTTATATTTGAGTGAAATATTATTACAATTCATCCTATATATACTTGGTTATTACCATTAATATATAATATTGAATACTTAAATAGTTTTTTTTATTTTGTCTAAATCCTATCCATTTCATACCAAATATTATGTTTTATTATTGACTAGATGCATGTGAAATGATATAACTTTTTCAACCACTGTAAAAATAGGAAGCCCTTGCAATATTCAAGGTGAAGATTGCAATATTTATAGATATTAATTGAAATCTACTATTTCTTCAAAAATAAAAATAAAAGAGATGTATTATTAATAGTTGAGAAAATTAAATGCGGTAAAATAAAATTCTTAGTTCGTTTCTAAATAAGGAGGTCTTATTCTCTATGAGTAATGGGAAGGCTCTAGCCCTAATGGGTTTTTGGTCAGGTTTTTTAAAGCGGCTTGGAGTGTTGAGGGGATGACTTCTGCTAGGCTGTGTTGCACTTTTTTGACACCTCGTTCTTGCCTCTTGGTGTGAATGCAACGTCTATCGAGCTTATTCCTAAGGCTCCTAACGCTTCGAGTTTGGGGGATTTTCGTCCTATTTCCTATTGTAATGTGCTTTATAAGTGCATTACAAAGTTACTGGCTAATCGTTTGAAGGTCCAACTCCCTAATTTAATTAGCCAGAATAAGTCTACGTTTGTACCAGGATGTCGTATTGTGGACAATATTTTGTTGTGTCAGGAGCTTGTGGGTGGTTATCATATGAATTAGGGAGTTCCTCGGTGTGTGCTAAAGGTGTATATTCAAAAGGCTTATGATTCTGTTCATTGGGATTTTCTTCTTGGCTTTTTGTTGGCTATTGGGACTCCAGGCCGGTTTGTGAATTGGATTTGAGCTTGTATTACCTCCTCCATGCTCTCAGTCTCTTTGAATGGTGCACTTAAGGGGTACTTTCTTGGGCGTCGTGGGTTGCTTCAAGGGGATCCTCTATCCTAGTATCTTTTTGTTGTGGCCATCGAGGTGTTCTCAACGATGCTGAATAGGCCGCCATCGGGTTTCCAGTTTAATCAGAAGTGTGATCGGGTTGGTCTAACTCACTTATGTTTGCAGATGACTTGATGATTTTCTCGCACGAGGGTCTCGGTTCTTTATCCTTTATTAAGGATATTTTGGCCACTTTTCTAGAGTTGGTAGGTCTTGTTGCAAATACACGAAAGAGCTTGTTTTTCGAGGCAGGTCTTCCTGATGTTGAGGTGGAGTAGTTTTCGGCTTTCTTAGGCTTTTCGGTGTGGTCGCTTCTTGTGTGTTATTTCAGGGTTCCACTTCTTTCGCGCTGGCTTTCTCATTGCAATTGTCAGCTTTTGCTTGAGCGGATTGTCTCTCGTGTTCGAAGTTGGTCGGCTCGGGTTCTTTCTTTTGCTGGCTGGTTGCATCTTATTCGATCGGGTTTGTAGAGTTTTCAGGTTTATTGGACCAGTGTGTTTATCCTTCTAGCTCGAGTTGTTCATGATGTTGAGTGGATATTGAATTTTTTCTTGTGGAAGGGGCGAGGGCGCGAGAGTGGGCGGTCGGGGGCTAAAATGGCTTGGTCTGAGGTGTGTATTTCTTTGCAGGAGAGTGGTTTAAGTGTGCGTCGCTTGGCCTCTTGGAATTCTGCCGTTATAATGAAGTTGCTCTAGCTTCTCATTACGCGGACTGCTCTCTTTGGGTGGCTTGGGTGGAGGCTTACATTCTTCAGGGATTGTATTTGGACCATTTGTGCTTCACTTTGGTTCTCTTGGTGTTAGCAGGATATTATTTCTGTTAGAAATGCTTTTCGACCTCTGGTTCGGTTTGCTATTAGAGATGGTAAGTGTTGTTTTGTGTGGCATAACGCTTGGCTTCAAGGGGGTACGATTTATCCGAGGTCTGGTGACCGAACTATCTATGATACTACAAGCTCGTCCTAGGCAAAGGTTGCTTATTTTCTATTTCTCCATGGTTCGTGGCGCTGGCCTCGGGGGTCGGATGATCTTCGAGAGCTAGTCTCTGAGGTTTCATCTATGTTGGTTTTAGTTGGGAGGGTTGATGTGTCCATTTGGATTCCGGCATCATAGGGTCTCTTCTCAGTGTCAAGTGCGTGGGGTGTGTTGCGACTGGCCCAGCCTCCTATTCCTTGGTTTTCTTTGGTTTGGTTCGATGGGAATATTTCGAAGCATTCTTTCATTGCTTCTTTGACGGTGCGTGATCAGCTTGCTACAAGGGATCGCTTATGTTGTTGAAACTCTTTTGTTCCTGTTTCCTGTGTGTTTTGTGCTAGCATGGAGTCTCGGGACCATCTATTCTTTGAGTGTCCCTTTAGTTGGGAGGTCTGGTCTGGCATAATTGCTTGGACTAGTTCTTCTGACCGAGTTTCATACTGGTCTAATGAGCTTGCTTGGGTTTGTCACATTAGTGTCGGGAAGTGTGCTCGTCATCGTGTGCGGTGTTTGGCATGGACTTCGAATGTTTTTTTTATCTGAAGGGAGCATAATGCTAGAGTTCAAGCGAGTTGAGTGGGTCGGTCGCCTTATATCCTCTTGCGCGCCTTGAAAGCTGAGGTCTATTATCGTTGTACTACCTGGCCTGGGAGCTACTGTTTGAGTTATGATCCTATGTTTATCTCGTCCTTGGATTCATTTTCTTGATTTACTTTTCTTTCTTCTTGTCTTGTGTTAGCTCTTTGGGTGTTGTGCCTTAATTTCGGGTTGTGGGATTCTCGGTTTTTTTTTTGTTTAATATATTTATCATTGAAAAAAATCTGTCTTCGATCCATTATTCTAAAGAACCCCAATTCTTTTGAGATTTAGATTTTTTTTTTCTTCTCACTGTCAGCAATGGCTCCTTGGCTCCTGATGATTCTGAGTGGATTTAAGATTTTATATCAGAAGCACAAACGCATGTAAATCTGGTGAGAAAATATCAATATTTAATCTGAACTTTGTAGTATGTATCAATTTGCAATTTGGAACTTGGATTCCTCCTAAGCTTTAAAAAACTGTCACAAATTTAATATTTTGATAGATTTCGTTTGAAAATTGTTGGAAAAAATATTCTCATGTCCAATGAGTAGAAAACATATATTTGATATGAAATTGATTTGAATTTAGACAAAAAATAATACATTGCTTAGTTGGTTTCCTTTAATTTCTTTTTTAAAATATATTATAGTTTGTATTATTTTATAAAAAAAATACATTATAGTTGACATTTTTACTTACATTTTTAAGTTTTTGTAAAATTATTTAAGGGTGCATTTTGTTGGAGTTATCAAACTTGATTGATAAATTTAGAATTTTTTTATTAAATTAGTGAAATTTTTGTAGAGTCTTTTCTACTTTTTCAAATTAATGGGTGAATGGATAGAAATTGAATAGAAACATAAAAATATGATACTTATCTAAGTTTAGGATTATGAATTTAAATTTATTAAAAGAAATATTGTCTACCCTATAAACTTAATTAGACATAAAAGTTAAAATTAAAATTATTTCTTTTAATGAAAAAAATACTTTCAGAAATAATTTCTTATTGATGAAAAAATATATTTAAAAAACTAAAACTGCTTAATCTAAGACGTAAACACTAATACACGGAGGCAGGGGCACAACGCTAGTGTGGGGAGGGAACGAACCAAAAGCTATTTTGCCCTTCAAATAATACACTATATATGATTTAATAAATTCAGGGGGACACGTACCCCTCACTTTGTGGATCTACCCGGTTAGAGGAGTGAAAAAGTCTAAACCAACTTAGGAAAAAAATATATTAGAGTTAATATTGACAACTTGGATAATTGTAATTGACGAAATGTCTATTAGTGCCACAAAAGGAAAGCATAGATTATTTTGCGAGATTATGAGATTATGAGCAAAAGAAACTGAAACATACTTTGGGTCTTCACCATACAGGTATTTTGAATTTTATACCGACGAAGATGCTAGCCAACTCGTTTAAAAGCCATGAAACTTTGTGTTGAAATGTTGAGGGTCGGGGACCCTAGGTTAAGTAAACCTCCGACATCGAAGGGAGGTGTACAGTGTCTTAACCGTTCAGCTATGCTAATGTTGGCAGTGGGCGAGAAATTTTAGTGCTAACATACACCTTTTCAGAAAAAAAATATATATATATATACACACACACACATTGTACATCTTTTAAATCCTCATGACCTTATCCGAAAGTAATTTTTGGCCTTGTCTTTTCGACCTATTTCTGTTATTCACATGACAAATTATTATTTTTGATGTATAAGAGTTTCAATGATATATAGTTTGAATATGGATAGATGTTTACTCATAAAGTTTATATTTATTATTATTTATATAAGATAGTCATCAAACACAGTAGTACATCGTACATGGGTGATGTAGATTATTGCAGAATACAAAGGGAAGTGTGATCATATCTTTCCGATAATCTCGAAAAGTTCGAGCTTAATGATTTTGTTACCGCCGTTCATTATTTCTTCCACAATAACTTTGCATTTGAGAACACGTCCCAAAAAGTCAGCCACCTCAATATAGAGAAGAAATTTCAAGTTGTTGCTTCCCTTCACCTCTTGATAAAACCCATTCTCAACGAGCTTGAATTTGTAACTTTCATTATATTTAGGTTGTACTCCCCCACTGAAGCCTTAGCAAGTTCTTGCACGTTGATATCCGAGACATCGGGAAGTTTTATCCATTCGCTCTTCACATTGTCCGCAACATTGTGGATCATAGGTTGACCAACGTTGGAAGCTGCTGCACAACTCATTTTGAATCCTCTTCTCTTTGATATATTATGATGATGAAGAAAATTTTGTGATGACTTTGCTTCCTTGAGTAGCTCAATATTTATAGGAGCATACCAATGAAAAGAGATAAGATTGATACCATGTTGAGAAGATTAAGACGAATTTTATGATTGGATAGGTTGATTACAAGTTTCGTTGGAATATGATTCTTCTTCCTGGACCATTTATTGTCAACATCCCTATAGAAAAAAAAAAGTTGTAGGATAAAAGGCATGGACCCGAGCATAAAATTCACTCAAACTCATCATGAATCTCAATGGGAATTGACCAGCAAAAAAGAAATGAGCACAAATTCACTCGTACTCATCACGAATATCAATAGGAATAGACCTGCAAAAGAGAAATGAGCACAAAATTCACTCGAACTCCTCACGAATCTCAATGGGAATTGACCTGCTAAAGAGAAATGAGCATCGCGAAGCTCAAGTTAATATAGATCCGAACTATTTCACTTTCAAATTACTGTCAAGTCTTGCGCGTCCCTAAGCATCAATTTACCCCTAGATATCTATAGGCAACTGACTGCTAGATTATAACTGCCCAAGATATCTCAGCCAAATATGGTGGAGCAATATGCGGAGTAGCAACAAGTGGGTGGTTTTAGGTAGATATGTCAGAATTCTCCATGGTCGAACTTCCAAAATCAACTGAATCATTGTGGGTTGTGGTTCTCTGATTAAGTTCGAGCTTGTTGAGTTGATATTCGTGTCAGTGCTTCAACCAGAGTAGTTAGATTAAGAAGAATTTTATGATTAATTGATGTTGATTTAAAGTTTCATTTGGAATATGATTCTTCTTCTTTCATTTGGAATATGATTTTTCTCTTGGACCATTTATTGATAATATCAATAAAAAGAAAAAGAAGTTCTAGGATAAAAATCATGGAGTTTTTTGAGTACAACATCTCACTCAAACTCATGAAGAATCCTAATTGGAATCGACCTGCAGAGGAGAAATGGACATTTCGACATTCAAGTCAGTGTACGTTCGAACTATTTCACTCTCCAATTAATATTCAGATTCACGTATCCTGAAGATCAATTTACCCTAGGCAATTATAGGCAGTTAACGGCTAGATTATAAATGCCCAAGATATCTCAACCATAAAATGGCAGAGTAATATGCTGGCAAGTGGGTAGTTTGAGGCAGGTATGTCTGAGGTGTCTATGCTTAAGTTCCAAAATCAATTGACTCGCTATGCAGTGTCGTTTTGATTGAGTTCGAATTTCTTGAGTCGATCTTTGTGGCAGCTTGAATAAGAGTGGTTGGATAAGAAGAATTTTATTATGTTGTGATTTCATGTTTCATTGGAATAGGATTATTCTTGTTGGACCATTTATTATTATCATCCCTAAAGAAAATGAAAAAGAATTGCGTCTATCGCCTTGGCACTACGAAAGGCGTGTTGGGTTGTGGACCTGTTTGAGCACAAAATTCATTTAAACTTGTCACGAATCCCAATGATAATTGATCTGCATGCCAAAGAAAAATGAGCACTCTAACATTCAAGTTTGTTTAGGCAGCTAACGATTAGATTATAAATACCCACGATATATCATCCGAAAAATGATGGAACAATATGCAGAGTAATGGCAAGTCGTGTTGGGAAAATTACTTACCGAGAAAAATTTCCCCTTCCATAGTCTTCAGTGAAAAATAATCCACCATGCAATAAGAGAAATATAGGGAAAGTATAGTAAACGACACAAGTAATTATAATGGTTCACCTAAGGGGGAGCTACATCCAGTCATTCGCTACACGTAGATTCTACTATGATTCTAGGATAAATATAATAGACATACAACTCTCTCAAATCTAGAGACGTTAACGAAAGTCACCTAGCTTCTACGAACTACAACAATATAACTATAGGAATACATGAATGAATAACCTCGTCAAATATCCACAATATAATTTTTTAATACTTATAAGTGTAGATTTCGAGATTTGAGATTTGGATTAAGATTTTTTTTTTGTACAAATTACACGCAATTAATACCATTTTTTTATGACTAGTAAATATTTTTAAAATATATTATTTCATAAAAGAATTAATTTTCATTTAATGTAACTTTTGTAATTATTATTAAATGGTTATATTTTAATAAAGTATTCAACAAATACATAGAAAGAAAGTCATTATCCACATTACTTTGGATTTTAATTACCAAAATTTGTTTCCAAGTTGCACTAATAGCTCACGAATTCTCCATGGCGCATGTCCTCTTGACACAATCCATTTTTCAATTACTTCCGCGGCGGTTTCCTTCCCATCTTCAATTGTTCCAGCGACTTTATATCACTATTTGGGACAACTTTTTAGTTTCCAATGACCCATACCTTTTCTGGGGAACTATTAATTTTTGGTGGCTTAATTTCCTTTTCGGACAGTCCATTAATTTTCTCATATTTTATTTCACTTTTCCTACCACCATTACTTTTCCAGCAACAATTATATAATATATATATATTTAATCTAAGCTACCGTAGGATCAACATATACCCATTGGATAGTTTATAGAACACATCTCTCATTCGTGTATACTAAATTTACTATTAAGTTATGTAAATTGATGTCAAAATCCGGAGGGTCTTCGTCTATGTGTCATTCAATTGGAGACCGTCGAACAAGTAAACTTGCAGCAACAAAACTCGAGATTGGTGGAGTGCTCTACCTAATGTCGTTCAACAATCAAGTTAGTAATTTGTAGGAGAGGAGAGAAATGGTAAGCACCTTAGTATGTAGTGAATGATTTTTCACTTACTCGAGGGTCATACTATCTCATTATTTAAAGGTGTTGGAGCCATCCAGGTAGGAACCCTGGTATGAGGCGTGTGGGGGCTTGTTTGTGTACGAGTTGACTGGCTGTTGCGGGATATTCTCGGTGCGTGGTAACATACCCATCACCAAAGCATCCTGACCCGTCACAGGTGTTTTGCAGCGAGATGTACCGTGTTCCTGCCTGTACACCTCTTCGAGAGCTAGTGTTAGTTATTTTGTTGGTCATGCGTCCATAGGGGTTTGGTCTCCGCTACTACATCTCTTCACGGCCTTCACATGTGTTTCCACTCAGTTTTCAACTTCAACTCCTTTTATTACAAAGTATGTGTAGCATATACTCAAAATATATTTCATATCAATCATAACATTATAAAATGGCTAAAAAATATCATTTTATGATTTAACATTAAAAAGTTAATATAACATATATCTAAGATGTACTCCATGTAAGTAACTTCATATAAAACATTGAGATGTAGCCCAAATTAAAAATTTTCTAGGGGAGAGAAAGAATTGGGGTTGAGAGGGAGGAGGCAATAACAAATTTCATGCTATAATCAAGGTTCGAAATACCGATTGATGGAAATGTTGAGGCATTTACAGAAATGTCGACGTCAACGGATATTTTGAGAAAAATATGGAAATTATGGAAATGGATGAAATTGTTTGAATAATTAATAAATTATAATGATAGTTTATTTACGGTATAAGGGACACTTTTTACCATCATATTTAAAAATATAAGTAATTTATACATGAAAATTTGGATGTTAATTTGAATTAGTAAATTAAAGTAAATAACTGATTAATTATGTTTTATTCATAATTTCTAATATATAAAATAATCCTAGAAAATTTGAAATAAAAAATTACCATATAAAAGGGGGTGAAATATGGAGTAGAACTTGTAATTTAATACTTTAATTGTAATTAATTATGTTATAATTAAGTTGCTATTTTTTAATCATAAATCTAAAAACATAAGAGATATTTACCAAACGAGCCTTTAGGGTCCCTTCGGTGATGGTTTGATTTGTTGTTTTCTTTCCTCATTTTTAATGAACCTAATATTTTATTTTATGTTGGAGGCGAATTATTGCCTGCTAGGGGTGTAGATCAGAGATCATAAATACCATGATGAAGATAAGAACTGGATAGATCTTTCCTCTAGATAATCCAAGCAGCTTAGCAAAAGAAGCTGAGCGAGCCATATCTCATTCGGCCGACCTTGAAAAGGACTTGCATGGTGCGATCGGACAGTCAAAGAGCCGTCGAAGCACTGTCGAAAGCTATCTCTATAAATAAAGATTCCCGTCTCTCAAGCAAGGTATGTGAAAATATATTTCTCTTGAT
>NW_028275298.1:0-5000 GCF_013281855.1 Momordica charantia
CCTAAACCCTAAACCCTAAACCCTAAACCCTAAACCCTAAACCCTAAACCCTAAACCCTAAACCCTAAACCCTAAACCCTAAACCACAAAGAATTATTTGATTTTTGCATTTCAACGAATTTACACGATACATCAGAACAAGCATTTCTAGGATTTAATGATTCATAAAAGTGGAGTCATCCTGTTAACTATACGCGTTGATTTGGTAATAATAAAGATAATAACGAATAGAAAAAAATTAATGGCTTGGATCGTGTATCAACAGTCAATCCCCGGTAGAGGATAAGGTTCCATCGGAACAATTATTTATTTCTATTTCAGCTCGTCTCTTTTTTTTTTCTTAAAAAAAAGCGAGGAAGTGGGGGGAGAAATGACAAGAAGATATTGGAACATCCATTTGGAAGAGATGATGGAAGCAGGAGTTCATTTTGGTCATGGTACTAGGAAATGGAATCCTAGAATGGCACCTTATATCTCTGCAAAACGTAAAGGTATTCATATTATAAATCTTACTAGAACTGCTCGTTTTTTATAGGAAGAATTTGCAAATTGATAAAACCCGGCGGGCGAATTTTCCATCTCCAAGGAAAACCACCCTGATCCCCTATCAAAAAAATTCCCAATTCCCCTTTTGGGGCTTCGACTCTCACATAAAGTTCTTGTTTCGCCAACTCAAAAGTTGGAGAAGGTTAATCCCAATGTGTCTTTGTTCCAACCACCGTGAAAGCTCCATACAGAGGGTAGGCTGGTTCGCTTGAAGAGAATCTTTTCTATGATCAGACTTGACCATGTCGTGCATGAACAGGCTCCGTAAGATCCAGTAGAATATAAACCCATTAGATGGGAAAAGAAAGAAAAGAGAGGAAAGAGAGTCCGTTGATAAGTCTTACCTATTTACGAGGTTTCTATTATTATTTTTTTACTGTAATACCTTGTTTTGACTGTATCGCACTATGTATCATTTGATAACCCAATAAATCCATTATAGTATCCCCGGTTCAAATAAAATTTTAAATGGAGGAATTTCAAGGATATTTAGAACTTGAGAAATCTCGGCAACGTGACTTCCTATACCCACTTATCTTTCGGGAGTATATTTATGCATTTTCTCATGATCATTTTTTAAATGGATCCATTTTGTTGGAAAATTCTGGTTATGACAAAAAATCCAGTTTACTAATGGTAAAACATTTAATTATTCGAATGTATCAACAGAATCATTTTTTTTTTTCCACGACTGTTGGAATTATGGTTCTTATTTATAGTGACAATTATATGTCTCATGATCAAGGATATTTGAGATTTTTTGCTTATATGAGTTTGTTCAATACATCAATGTTGGGATTAGTGACTAGTTCGAATTTGATACAAATTTATATTTTTTGGGAATTGGTTGGAATGTGTTCTTATCTATTAATAGGTTTTTGGTTCACCCGACCTACTGCGGCGAATGCTTGTCAAAAGGCATTTGTAACTAATCGCGTGGGGGATTTTGGTTTATTATTAGGGATTTTAGGTCTTTATTGGACAACGGGGAGTTTTGAATTTCGCGATTTGTTTAAAATATTCAATAACTTGATTTATAATAATGAGGTTAATTTATTATTTGTTACTTTGTGCGCGGTCCTATTATTTGCAGGTGCAGTTGCTAAATCCGCTCAATTTCCTCTTCATGTATGGTTACCTGATGCTATGGAGGGCCCTACCCCCATTTCGGCTCTTATACATGCTGCTACGATGGTAGCAGCGGGAATTTTTCTTGTCGCTCGGCTTCTTCCTCTTTAGATGAGAAAGAATTCCCCATTGGTAACAAATGCTTATCCATTAAGCAGAGGAAATCCTATTTAACAGAAAGATTATGGCCTTATTCTTCCAAGAACGGACTAAGAGGGTCAGCTACCCAACTAATCTTCATAATTAAATACCGTTACTGTATAGGTGGATCTCGTTGTGAAAGACCGATTACTAGTTAATTCATGGGTAGAGCCAAAGAGGGTGAACTGTACAAGTTAACAATAACATTGATGAAATAAAAGAAGGAGCTCCGGTGTATAGAGAGGACCTCACCGTGAGTTGTAGGAAGAAGTAATAAATTGGGGGTTATCGGGACCAATGCTGCGAGCTTCCGGAATACCATGGGATCTTCGTAAAGTTGATAATTATGAGTGTTATGATAATATTGAACTAATTTATCATAGCGAAATAATATATAAAGTCTAACTCTTTTAATCAATGAAAAGAATAAAAAAAAAATTCTCATTAATATAGATAACTAATAAATAAAAGCATAGATATATATTTATATTTATGTATGTTGATATTGGTTGACATGGGTATATAAGTCATGTTATACTGTTGAATATCTGAACTAATAATTATAAAACAAATAACCAACTCATCGCTTCGCATTATCTGGATCTAAAAAATCAACCAGGCAAGATATGTTATATTGGTCATATCATTGTAGCAACTGAAATCTTTTTTGCATAAAAAAAAAAAAAACAATCCGATTATGAGTTGTGAAGCAATAAAAGTATGCGGATAAATGGAAGGGTGAAAGAAAGAGAGAAAAATAATATGAATGATATATGATTCCAATATGTAATATGTAAGGTCTATGGGTCATCTCATAAAAGGTAGAGATGTCGTTTCTAGTCTATCTGTTTCTATTTCTATATATATGGAAAGTTTAAAAATCATCATATCATATCATATCATTTAATAATCCAGAAATTGCAATAGAAAAGAAAAAGGGAGGTTTGTGATGATTTTTAAATCTTTTATACTAGGTAATCTAGTATCCTTATGCATGAAGATAATCAATTCGGTCGTTGTGGTCGGACTCTATTATGGATTTCTGACCACATTCTCCATAGGGCCCTCTTATCTCTTCCTTCTCCGAGCTCGGGTTATGGAAGAAGGAACCGAGAAGAAAGTATCAGCAACAACAGGTTTTATTACGGGACAGCTCATGATGTTCATATCGATCTATTATGCGCCTCTGCATCTAGCATTGGGTAGACCTCATACAATAACTGTCCTAGCTCTACCGTATCTTTTGTTTCATTTCTTCTGGAACAATCACAAACACTTTTTTGATTATGGATCTACTACCAGAAACTCAATGCGTAATCTTAGCATTCAATGTGTATTCCTGAATAATCTCATTTTTCAATTATTCAACCATTTCATTTTACCAAGTTCAATGTTAGTCAGATTAGTCAACATTTCTATGTTTCGATGCAACAACAAGATGTTATTTGTAACAAGTAGTTTTGTTGGTTGGTTAATTGGTCACATTTTATTCATGAAATGGGTTGGATTGATATTAGTCTGGATACAGCAAAATAATTCTATTATTTCGCTATGGCTCGAATCTTTAGTATTCTCTTATTTATTACCTGTGTCTACTATTTAGGCAGAATACCGTCACCCATTGTTACTAAGAAACTGAAAGAAACCTCAGAAACGGAGGAAAGGGGGGAAAGCGAGGAAGAAACAGATGTAGAAATAGAAACCACTTCCGAAACGAAGGGGACTAAACAGGAACAAGAGGGATCCACCGAAGAAGATACTTCTCCTTCCCTTTTTTCGGAAGAAAAGGAGGATCCGGACAAAATCGATGAAACGGAAGAGATCCGAGTGAATGGAAAGGAAAAAACAAAGGATGAATTCCACTTTAAAAGGACACGCTATCAAAATATAAAAAGACCTGTTTATGAAACTTCTTACCCTCCGGATGGAAATAAAGAAAATTCTAAATTAGAAATAGATAAAAAAGAATCCATAATAGAGTCCGACCACAACGACCGAATTGATTATCTTCATGCATAAGGATACTAGATTACCTAGTATAAAAGATTTAAAAATCATCACAAACCTCCCTTTTTCTTTTCTATTGCAATTTCTGGATTATTATATGATATGATATGATATGATGATTTTTAAACTTTCCATAAACCCCTCAATAAATGAAATGCTTAAGCTTAAGGGTTGTTTTCCTTTGAGTGAGAGTTATACAACTTGAGTTATGGGGATAAGAATGAGTTTTTTTTTCAAAAAAGAATAAAAAATAAACAAAAGAATAAGAAAAAAGTATTTAAATCATAGTCTAATTGATTTAATAATCTATGGATCTATTTGACATTAATTAGAATTCTATACATAACTTTGAATTTCCTCGAGCCGTACGAGGAGAAAACTTCTTATACGGTTCTGGGGGGGGTATTGTTAATTTACATCTATCCCAATGAGCCGTTTATCGAATCATTGCAATTGATGTTCGATCCCGAAGAGAAGGAAGGGATCTTCGTAAAGTGGGTTTTTATGATCCGATAAAGAATCAAACCTATTTAAATGTTCCTGCTATTCTATATTTCCTTGAAAAAGGCGCTCAACCTACAGGAACTGTTCATGATATTTTAAAGAAGGCAGGGGTTTTTACGGAACTTCAACTTAATCAATAACCGAAATTCCATTAATGAAATAAAAAAAAAAGAGGGTGTGGATAACTTGTATATAGCTTTTGATAACCTTTTCTTTATTATTTCCCCCCTCTCTTGTTCTATTCATACTACACTTATTACCCTAAAATTCCGTCTTCGATAACGACAAAAATCTATTTTTATTTTATTGATATAAATTGATCTAAGATGAATAGAAAAAAGATCAAGCAAGTTACTAAATGAACTAATTGGTTCTATACTATAAATAAAAATTTGTACATTACCCCATCAATGGGGTGATTTTGTTGCAATTCTATGAACAAAAAAAAAGAGGGGATTAAGTTTTTTTAGCTATTTATATTTATTTATTGAATAAATCCTATATATTTTTTTTATACTTCTTCGTTAATTTTTGCTTTCGCCTACATCCAGACAAACCCGTTACACTAAGACCTCCAGAAACACGTATGGGTTCAGGCAAAGGATCCCCCGGATATTGGGTAGCTGTTGTTAAACCAGGTAGAAGATCTATTCACTCTATCAATAACCGAGCCG
>NW_028275298.1:12500-17500 GCF_013281855.1 Momordica charantia
TTATAGAATTGCCAACAAGAATTTGGTTTTGTTTACGAACTTGATGTTGATAAATCCGCAGATTTAGAAATTCATTTCGGACAATTGAACCTTCTCAAACTGTTTCTTTTTAAGAACCAAAAATATTTGTGCCAAAATAACAGATGCAAAAAAGAACAAAAGGCCTTGGACACGTAATGGATCTTGAAGGACTATTTCCGCATCTCCCTGACCAAATCCTCCCACATTAGGATTACTCGTTAATGGTTGATCAAGTTTGATAGATTCGCCCTCTGAAACAAGAAGTTCTGGTCCTGGAGGGATAATATCAACCACTTGACGCCCATCCGATGCATCCACTATGGTTATTTCATATCCTCCTTTTTCTTTTCGTATTATTTTGCTTACTATACCTGCTGCTGTAGCATTATAAACATTATTATTACTCTTACTCCCGTCGGGATAAATCTGACCCCTTCCCCTGTTCCCGCCTACGTATATGGGATATTTTAAGAAGTGAACATCTTTCTTAGTCGCAGGGTCCGGGGAAAGAATAGGAAAGGTGATTTCACTATATTTCTGACCAGGAACAGGACCTATAACAAGAATATTTTTTTTAGTGGGACGATAGCTCTGAAAAGACAGATTGCCTATCTTTTCTTTAATCTCGGGAGAAATACGATCGGGGGGGGCTAATTCAAACAAAAAAAAAGAATTACGAAATACTCATGGTAACCATTCGAGCAGATGAAATTAGTAATATTATCCGTGAACGTATTGAGCAATATAATAGAGAAGTAAAAATTGTAAATACCGGTACCGTACTTCAAGTAGGCGACGGCATTGCTCGTATTTATGGTCTTGATGAAGTAATGGCAGGTGAATTAGTAGAATTTGAAGAGGGTACTATAGGCATAGCCCTCCTGTATCAGCAAACCATCACCCATTAATACAACACCAACATTATTTGATTCTAAAAATGAAACTCTATTCTTTAATTGTCCGGCTATAAATTCTGCAAGAATATTAGGGTGTCCATAAGGGTTTGCTATTCTTGTAATAGCAATGTTGAGTTTTCGGTTCACACAATTTAATTCTTTTTGTACATTCATCTGTAATTCTTCGATTTTTCGAGACCCACCTTCTATTAATAACTTTGGGAATGCCATAAAGATTATCACTTGGATAAGATCAATTCTTTTTTTAATTTCGATACGTGCAATTCCCTCAACACCAGAGAATATTCTCATATTTTTTTGTACATAATTCCTGATACAATCTCGTATTTTTTGATCTTCTTGTAAACCTTCGGAATATTTTTTGGGGTGTGCAACTGAGAATATTGACTCAAGAACAAATTTTATTAAGGGCTCCATTATAGAATTAAGACCTAACCATTAATCGAGAGGCGATGGGAACGAGGGAACCCGTGAATACATAATATTCTATTGAAAACGAATCCTAATAATTCATTGGGTAGGATGGCGGAAGGAACCGAAGACCAATCCATTTATTATGAGCGGTCTATTCATTTCTTGAAATCTCTCTTCTGATTCAAAATCGTGGTGTAACGTGTATCCCCTCCTGTTCCGGTCATGGAATAGATGAAATAAATAAAAAAATGGATTTTTGTTCAAGAATGAAATCTTATTGGAACTGTCCATATCCAGTTCATCCTTCGGAACCATATCCAATTTTAAAAATTGGATTGTTAAATTTTATAAAAAAAAAAAGAACAGAAATTATTAATGAAATTAAGATTATTGTGTATATCAAATTAAAAGGAGTAACATTATTATTACTGATCAATAATAATTTATAAAAAAAGGAGGGTAAGGAGATTTAATTTTATGGTAAAAAATTCATTCAGCTCAGTTATTTCGCAAGAAGAAAAAAAAGAAAATGCAGGATCTGTTGAATTTCAAGTATTCAGTTTCACCAATAAGATACGAAGACTTACTTCACATTTGGAATTGCACAAAAAAGACTATTCATCTCAAAGAGGTCTACGTAAAATTCTCGGAAAACGCCAACGATTACTTTCTTATTTATCAAAGAAAAATATAATGCGTTATAAAGAATTAATTAATCAATTGGATATTCGGGAGTCAAAAACTCAGTAATTTTAAAAGTAATTTTTAATTATTTGATTTATTAGATCTTGAATTTTTATGAACTTATTTTCATTTTCAGCAATTCATGGAAAGATGAATCGAGGAAAAACTTATGAATGGACCAGCTACAAGAAAAGACCTCATGATAGTCAATATGGGACCTCACCACCCATCAATGCACGGTGTTCTTCGACTCATCCTTACTTTGGATGGTGAAGATGTTATTGACTGTGAACCAATATTGGGTTATTTACACAGAGGGATGGAAAAAATTGCAGAAAACCGAACAATTATACAATATCTACCTTATGTAACACGTTGGGATTATTTAGCTACTATGTTCACAGAAGCAATAACCGTAAATGGTCCAGAACAGTTGGGAAATATTCAAGTACCTAAAAGAGCCAGCTATATCAGAGTAATTATGTTGGAGTTGAGTCGTATAGCTTCTCATCTGTTATGGCTTGGCCCTTTTATGGCGGATATTGGCGCACAGACTCCCTTCTTCTATATTTTCAGAGAAAGAGAATTAGTATATGATCTATTCGAAGCAGCCACCGGTATGAGAATGATGCATAATTTTTTTCGTATCGGGGGAGTCGCGGCTGATCTACCTCATGGCTGGATAGATAAATGTTTGGATTTCTGCGATTATTTTTTGACAGGGGTTGCTGAATATCAAAAACTTATTACACAAAATCCTATTTTTTTAGAACGAGTTGAAGGAGTAGTTAGAGTATTTCTATTGCTCGGTCATGTCATATAGGTCCGAGTCGGACATCCAATTGCTTCGATTTGAATTATCCGGAGGATGCCTTACTATTATATCAAAAAGATGGACAATCAAACCTATTTCTCTTGTTTGAGCAAGTCGTGAATATAGAATATGGTATTCCTTTACAGTGAAAAGAGTTGAAAAGAAGTTGTTAATAATAGATTACCGAGAGATATAGGTAAAAGAAATTTCCATCCGAGATTTAATAGTTGGTCTATTCTTAGTCGGGGTAAAGTCCATCTTGTTGTTATAGAAATGAACAAGAACAAATAAGTTTTAGCTAATGTAATAAAGATACTAATTGTCATTCCAAAGACTTCATACGCTTTATTTATTTCAAAAAGTTCATAACCGAATATGTATGGAATAGAGATATCCCAACCACCCAAGAAAAGCACTTCGGATTGTTGATTCATCGCCAGAGATGGCTTAGAACCAATAGTTCATTATCTAATGGATTTTTCCGTTCTAATACTCCATCCGAGAGTTATCAGTATTTATCAAATCTGTTCCTATCTAACGGAACGCTATTGGATCAAATGACAAAGACATTGTTGAGAAAAAGATGGCTTTTCCCGGATGAAATGAAAATTGGATTCATGTAACAAGAGAAAGGTTTCCCATTCCTTAGCCGGAAAAATATGTGGCCATGAAATAGATCAGAATCATTCTCAACGAGTCCATAAGAAGTGATCCCATTTTTTTCATCGGGTCCGGGTAGAGACCAAAGGTCTTGAACGACCGATCCGGCAGAACAACTCAAAAGATAAAGAAGTATCGTTAATTTCTTCATGCTCGTTCCAAGTTCGAAGTACCATTTGTACAAATAAGAACCCCCTTCGTTACATGATTTCTTCTTCATATAGATAGATATAGGATCTATGGAGCAATTACTTAGAAGTACATTTTGTGCAACAGCCCTTCCTATCTGATAGAAAAGGATCTATTCAAATTTCATTTCACTTGATTATTTAGACGCATTAACTAGGTACGGCATTGATAGCCTCTACTCGTGTCCTAGCTCGTCTGAGAGCTAGATTTGCCTCGATTATTTGTCTCTTGCCCTGAGCTTTCCTCAAGTTAGCTTCCGCTATTTCAAGAGTTTGCTGAGCTTCTTGTGGATCAATGTCACTAGCCTTCTCCGCATCATTTACTAAAATAGTGACCTCATTATTGCCTATTCTAGCAAAACCACCCATCAGAGTCATCGTTAACCATTCGTCATTAACAGTAAGGCGTATTCTAAAAATACCTATATCTAAACCTGTGGCAATAGGTGCGTGATTTGGTAATACACCAATTTGTCCACTATTCGTAGCTAAAATGATTTCTTTCACTTCTGAATCCCAAATAGTTCGATTCGGAGTCAGGACACAAAGATTTAAGGTCATTTCTTCAATTTGCTCTCCATTTCTAAGTTCGTAGCCTTCGCAGTAGCTTCATCGATGTTACCTACCAAATAAAAGGCTTGTTCGGGAAGACCATCTAATTCTCCGGAAAGGATTAATTTAAACATTAGATCTAATAAGTACCTTGTGTCAGAATTGAGAAATTCTATGGCTCGAATCTTTAGTATTCTCTTATTTATTACCTGTGTCTACTATTTAGGCAGAATACCGTCACCCATTGTTAAAGAGCACTCATTTTAATTAACTAAATAACAAGTTTTTTTATTCCAGTAAAGTAATAAAGAATAATAATAAGCAATGGCACCTTGATTCTATATCATCTTTTTCTGTATCATAGGAATTGAAATAATAATCTTTCGTATGATTCTTATTCTTGTTCTTGTTGTTTAGATTTTATTTGATTTGAAAACACATCGACTCCATTCATAGCTATTACCTTGACACCAAAGAAGAGTTCGACCCAATGCTTTATTTCTGTCCTAGTTGATCCTGATTCGACATTAGAAGTATATTGATTTTTCCCCAATAACCGAATACTTTTGTCTGTAAATACTGCATATTTGATTCCATCCATAAATTTTCTTCCCTATGAGTTCGAGTCTCAATAAGAATGCTAGTTCTTACTGTTCATATGTTATGATATGAATATACCACACCAATTCGTTAGTTCTTATTCAATGTTTGTTCAATTACTCTTTTACCCGCAAATGCGATGTAGGCATT
>NW_028275299.1:0-1974 GCF_013281855.1 Momordica charantia
GAAGCGCTCGCACACCACATCAAGGCTGGTGCGGGGAGCTCCCCCACCCCGGTAACCGCGATTGCCCTCGGGCCGGCCTACACTCCCTTTGCCGGCGTATACTTATTTAGCGTCCATGCTAACGCCGGCGCTACGCGTGGGAGAACCGGATCCACAGGCCCCATGGACCGCACCTGTGTGAGCACAGGCCGCTCTCCGGAAACCAGCGGTCCCTCGTCGCCTGAATGCACCGACCCCCAACGTTGGCGACCGTCGCGGAGGCAACCCCCGCCACGAACGGGGTGTCCTTCGTGCACGGTTACTCAGGCCCGCAGGGCGTCACGCGATGGTAGTAGCTCACTTCTTTGAATCCGGCCAGCGACGCCGTCTACGTTGGGGCCGAGTCGAGAGCGCACCGCTAATGGCCGGCGCAGTAGCGCTGGCCAGCACAGGGTACATAGCTGCGATCGACGAAAAGGCCTGGGCGGGGCCACGTCGGCTCGGCCCGGGCGTCCAGGGTTCCCCACAGCGTGAGCCGGCATTGCCCACGGAGACAGCTCGAGAGCAGAGTACGCGAGGCGCAAGGTCGAGTCATCCTTTTGGAGCGGGGGCTGGATCGCAGCCCAGTTGCGGCCGCCGGGGACAGGCTGTAGTCCGGCGAACGGTACCCCTGAGGAGCTTAGACGACTGGCTCGTCCCTGCGTGTTATCAATAGCTTTACCGCTCCGGTTCTACTATGATTTACCGAAACGTCCGCCAAAAATCTCTGGGGTGCTTACGCATCGAACGTAATACGAACATACTAGGGCGTCCCGCAACTGGTCGAGTAACTTCCCGGCGGATCGTGCCGGAGTCGGCTAAAAGACACCCCCAATTCGTGCGATAAGGTGGCGAGACTAAGATCATATGAAATACGAGTCGGCCTCCGAACAAGGTCCTTACTTACTGCAGTTATGGTACACACGGGGCTGTGAGAACTCCATGGCGGAAACTGAGTCACGGAGCATGATAGTGCGTATGGTCAACTAATCATCCGGTAATTATTGTTCTCCAGCTCCGCGGTTCGCGACTATGTGAGTCAAACTTACGAATTGGACCGTATCATCTGGTAGATAACGTCCTTGGACCAGCCGGCAATGTGGCGTAAATCTCGAACGCACGAGTTTCGAACGACACATAACATGCTACGGGATTGAGTCCCGTGTGTGCGCATCGCCTGACGCCACTTAGTGAAGTCTCCATCCGTCAACAAACAGCCCCAGACAAGTTTCAGACCATCTGACTACGTGCGCGGCGTGTAGTTTCGAACCCGAGATTACATGGCTACTATACTCTTGGGTTTCCACTGCAATATACTTTGCGTATAAGTTATTTTTAAGTCATATAGCTTTACAGCGAAAAGAGAAAGTTTCTAATTTTATCTTTAGATATTTCAAGGATATTCTATCACTATAAAATCGTATTATCTCTTTTCGCCACTGAAATAAACAGTATTTCATTATTATGAAAATATGATTAAATAAAATTATTTCCAAATTTCGTAACTTTGTTTTAAAGTTATATAATTTAGGAACTTAGTGTACTATATGTAACTATTGGATCATATTACTTCTAAGTCTTATATTTTAAGTATTATTTTGTTCGCATTCCTTTGGTTATCTTAGTAAAAATGTCTTGAATAAGTATTGTGTGAGATTTAATTAATTAATTTTTAATAATGTCAAGCTATAATCATATGCCAATGTCTTAAATACTTAGTACATAAACTTTTATAATGCAACGTCTAAGCATCCTTATAAGTTTAATTCCAATTCTATATAACACAACATCAAATTAAATACCGTGAGTAAAATTATTGAACAATTAATGGACATGGCAAAAAATAAATGATATGCCTGTGTCCGCGTGTATAGCAAGCATAATGCATACAGGTGTGCAGGGATTACTTTAGATAAGTTATATGTCAAAGCTACGTTGAGATGACCTAGACACGGG
>NW_028275300.1:0-1224 GCF_013281855.1 Momordica charantia
AATGATTGGGCATCTTATCAGAACCTTAGGCATTCAAATTTGTCTCCATTTTGGTTTCTTATCAATTATTTGATATTGTGAAATTGATTGATCAAAATTGGGTAATAAAATATATTAAAATCCAAAATGGAATGGAAGTAACTAATTTGTAATTTTGTATTTTATGGACGTAAATGGATCACAGTTGGGAGTGGTTAAGCTACAGATTTTGTCCTCGTCTTCTATCCTGACCGGTTTACCCGCTCCCCCGTTTCCTTCATATTCCCGTCTCCTCTCTTACCTTCTTCTGCGTCTCCGGGACCAGCCGGTCTCCGGTTCTCTCTGTAGCAATTAGCATTAATATTTTCAGTTTCGGTTTCTTAAACAAATATCCACAGATGCCATTTCCGCAATATTCCAGTTTTCACAAGCCCTTTCTCGTCATTCTACATTTTATTTTCTTTTTAAAAAAATAAAAGAATTTTTGTTTCCTTTTTCCTTCGTCGTCGTCTCGTCTCGTCTTGCATCACAGTGGCTCTGGTTGTCTGCAGAGTGAGAAAGCGAGAGGGAAGGAGCCACGAGGAGTGAGAAAAAGGGGAACAGCGAGCGCTATATACCACGCTTGTCGAAGAACTGAGTCAGTTCTTCG
Source organism: Momordica charantia (assembly GCF_013281855.1). Taxonomy (NCBI): domain Eukaryota; kingdom Viridiplantae; phylum Streptophyta; class Magnoliopsida; order Cucurbitales; family Cucurbitaceae; genus Momordica; species Momordica charantia. The sequence goes on from NW_028275300.1 coordinate 629, forward strand.
ACAAGCGTGGTATATAGCGCTCGCTGTTCCCCTTTTTCTCACTCCTCGTGGCTCCTTCCCTCTCGCTTTCTCACTCTGCAGACAACCAGAGCCACTGTGATGCAAGACGAGACGAGACGACGACGAAGGAAAAAGGAAACAAAAATTCTTTTATTTTTTAAAAAGAAAATAAAATGTAGAATGACGAGAAAGGGCTTGTGAAAACTGGAATATTGCGGAAATGGCATCTGTGGATATTTGTTTAAGAAACCGAAACTGAAAATATTAATGCTAATTGCTACAGAGAGAACCGGAGACCGGCTGGTCCCGGAGACGCAGAAGAAGGTAAGAGAGGAGACGGGAATATGAAGGAAACGGGGGAGCGGGTAAACCGGTCAGGATAGAAGACGAGGACAAAATCTGTAGCTTAACCACTCCCAACTGTGATCCATTTACGTCCATAAAATACAAAATTACAAATTAGTTACTTCCATTCCATTTTGGATTTTAATATATTTTATTACCCAATTTTGATCAATCAATTTCACAATATCAAATAATTGATAAGAAACCAAAATGGAGACAAATTTGAATGCCTAAGGTTCTGATAAGATGCC
>NW_028275301.1:0-3078 GCF_013281855.1 Momordica charantia
TGAAGCAATGAATAATCAGCTCTAATAATATCATTTCCTCCGCATTTCAAATTAGTAACCACCTCAACATATTAGGTCTCAAGAATCAAAATTATATTGAGACCATACATGAGTACCCACCTTATTTCAATGAATATATATTGTCTACTTTGAATATATGTTTTAATTTTTTTTTTTTACCTCAACTATGATGGTCTCATATCAATATATAGATGTTCTCTTTAATTATAAATACATATTCTTCTTCATTGATCAATCTGCACAATTTGACAATGAATGATATAAATCTTTAAGTTTTTCATCCATCCATAGCTCAGCGGTAATTGACACATATCTCCAATTAAAAGGTTGTGAAGTTCGATTCTCCACTCCCACATGTATTAAAAAAGAAAAAATTTTCGATGAAGTGGCGATTTTACTTCTTTCTCACTTGTGTAATAGTATTAATGACATTTTGTTTGATTTTCTTGAAAAGAATTTTGTAGCCACACCAGGAGCTTTCATTCCCTTTGGATTAGGAAGCAGGTTATGCCCTGGAATGGATCTTGCCAGGCTCGAAATCTCAATTTTCCTTCACTATTTTCTCCTCAATACAAGTGAGTTTTCTTTAACTTCCCTTCTATCAAATTTAACATTAAATTCAATCAAACTTTTTTGACAACACACAATAATCAATATATGTGTTTTGCAATGCAGGGTAGAACAGCTTAATCCAAAATGTCAGTTGACTTGGTTGCCATTTCCTCACCCCAAGAGATATGCTTGGCAAGAGTACTCAAAGTTGCATGACACAGCTATGCTCGGATTAGCAACCGCTTGCAGTCGTTATATTGAAAATCTCCTTCTGTATTTTTCTTAATTCCATTGACATTCTATATGTTCATGGGTTGGATATAGATATATAAATATATCAAATATCAATAATATAAACATAATATAAATAATAAGAATTTTAACTTATTTAAAATTTGTGAAATGCTTATTTATTAATTTAAAAACTATGTTCACAAATTTTTTGATTTTTAGGACTTTTAGAAATATTCATCAACGATTTCATAAAATTGAAGTTGTGACACTCTATTGTCATGGACGTTTAAAATTTTAATGATAGCATATTAACTCTGTGTGATATGCTTCTTGTCTCTCATTTAATAATCTTGTAAATGTTCACAAAAGGTCATATGTACATCTGTACGGTATGATTGAAAGAATAAGAGACCTTTTTGCACAAAACTTCTTAGGCCTATTTTTGTATATAAAGTTAGAAATAGTCATTTGGTAATGTTTCTATTTCTCGTTTCTCCTTTCCAACTTTCTAAAGAAATCTAAACATTTTGCAACTAACTTTATTTCTTGTTTCTCTTGGGAACATTCTCAATCGGAACAAGTTTCTTATTTCTTATTCTCATTTCCAGTTTGTTCCAAAACATAAATAAAAATATGATTTTATCATATTTGAATCTGTGGATATTGGAGTCGTACAATTCTTTATATTTCATTAAAAATGGAAAAAAATAGAAACAAGAAACGGTAACGTTACCCAAAAAAAGAAAAAAGGATCCTTTTTCTTTTTTTGGGTAACGTTACCGTTTCTTGTTTCTATTTTTTCCATTTTTAATGAAATATAAAGAATTGTACGGACTCCAATATCCACAGATTCAAATATGATAAAATCATATTTTTATTTATGTTTTGGAACAAACTGGAAATGAGAATAAGAAATAAGAAACTTGTTCCGATTGAGAATGTTCCCAAGAGAAACAAGAAATAAAGTTAGTTGCAAAATGTTTAGATTTCTTTAGAAAGTTGGAAAGGAGAAACGAGAAATAGAAACATTACCAAATGACTATTTCTAACTTTATATACAAAAATAGGCCTAAGAAGTTTTGTGCAAAAAAGGTCTCTTATTCTTTCAATCATACCGTACAGATGTACATATGACCTTTTGTGAACATTACAAGATTATTAAATGAGAGACAAGAAGCATATCACACAGAGTAATATGCTATCATTAAAATTTTAAACGTCCATGACAATAGAAGTGTCACAACTTCAATTTTATGAAATCGTTGATGAATATTTCTAAAAAGTCCTAAAAATCAAAAAATTTGTGAACATAGTTTTTAAATTAATAAATAAGCATTTCACAAATTTTAAATAAGTTAAATTCTTATTATTTATATTATGTTTATATTATTGATATTTGATATATTTATATATCTATATCCAACCCATGAACATATAGAATGTCAATGGGATTTAAGAAAAATACAGAAGGAGATTTTCAATATAACGACTGCAAGCGGTTGCTAATCCGAGCATAGCTGTGTCATGCAACTTTGAGTACTCTTGCCAAGCATTTATCTTTGGGGTGAGGAAATGGCAACCAAGTCAACTGACATTTTGGATTAAGCTGTTCTACCCTGCATTGCAAAACACATATATTGATTATTGTGTGTTGTCAAAAAAGTTTGATTGAATTTAATGTTAAATTTGATAGAAGGGAAGTTAAAGAAACTCACTTGTATTGAGGAGAAAATAGTGAAGGAAAATTGAGATTTCGAGCCTGGCAAGATCCATTCCAGGGCATAACCTGCTTCTAATCCAAAGGGAATGAAAGCTCCTGGTGTGCTACAAAATTCTTTTCAAGAAAATCAAACAAAATGTCATTAATACTATTACACAAGTGAGAAAGAAGTAAAATCGCCACTTCATCGAAAATTTTTTCTTTTTTAATACATGTGGGAGTGGAGATCGAACTTCACAACCTTTTAATGGAGATATGTGTCAATTACCGCTGAGCTATGGATGGATGAAAACTTAAAGATTTATATCATTCATTGTCAATTGTGCAGATTGATCAATGAAGAAGAATATGTATTATAAATTAAAGAGACATCTATATATTGATATGAGACCATCATAGTTGAGGTAAAAAAAAAAAATTAAAACATATATTCAAAGTAGACAATATATATTTCATTGAAATAAGGTGGGTACTCATGTATGGTCTCAATATTAATTTTGATTCTTGAGACCTAATATGTTGAGGTGTTACTAATTTGAAATGCGAGGAAA
>NW_028275302.1:0-2340 GCF_013281855.1 Momordica charantia
CCTTCACCTTCATTCTACACAGAATTTATATAAGCTCTCTCTAGCTTTTTCTTCCTACATAAACTATTCAACAAAGTGGCATAGCTCAATGTGTCAGGAACATAGCCTTTGTTTAACATGTCTTCTAGCAAGTCTACAGCCCCATTCACCTGATTCTTCCTGCACAACTCTGCATTAGTATCCGGTACGACTCGACATCTGGGGTAATTCTCGTTCGAACATTTTGTTGACAGTGTGTAGGCAATGCTGAGATCTCCATTCCAACAAAATGCTCTCATGAGGATGTTGTATGATTTGGTGTTGGGCACACTCCATGATGACGGGCATTCTTGAAAGGTCAAAAGCTGGTCGAATAAAGTTACGGTGAGACACCAAAATTTCGAGTATGCGGTTCAACTGTTTGGACGAAGGTTGGCAGCCAAACTCAATCATGGTATAAAAGGTTTTGAGGGCTTTGTCCGGTAAATCACTTCACCATAGATTTTGATAATGTAGGAGAAGATGGTTGGAGTGATGGGGTGGCCTCTGGACTTGGAGCTTATTAGAAGATCATCAATCAGAGAGAGTATTTGGAGCGCCCCAGCTTGAGGATAAGAATGAGGAAAGAGGAGGAGGATGGGCAGAAGTGGGGTTGACGACAAGCGTAGTCAAAATTTCCTTGGCAAGAAGTGGATCAGGCTGGAAGCAAACGAGTTTTTGGACCCTACAAGGGGAACCAATTGAGAAATCTGGTTGCTCTTTACATTGTTTATGATTTAAGTTGGTTAATAGAATTCTCGATCCATTGTGAGCAGCATCTAAGGCTGGTTGGTAAAGAGAGATGATGAGGAGATCGAGTTGGAAATAAATGGTGTTTTTGGAGACAAGGTGAGCAACGATGTTGTAGGGACGGATAAGATGTTGCTGCATAATTTTGGAAACTTTCCAACGGCTAGAGAGACAAATCACAGGACATAAATAAGAGATGGCTCCGGTGGGATTAAGTGTACACATAGATTGGACATAGGCCAAGTATGGATACATGTGGCACATGTACACGAGGCTTAATTTTTGTTTTCCTGCAAATTTAGCATATTTGAGACAAATTGTTACAACAAATATATATATAACTATAAAATAATTGTAAATATAGTGAAAATTAGAACACACAATGAGTAGTACTATAATTACTAGTTGGAAACTAGTATTATAGTACTACTCATTTGTGTGTTCTAATTTTCACTATATTTACAATTATTTTTATAGTTATATATATATTGTTGTAACAATTTGTCTCAAATATGCTAAATTTGCAGGAAACAAAATTAAGCCTCGTGTACATGTGCCACATGTTATCCATACTTGGCCTATGTCCAATCTATGTGTACACTTAATCCCACCGGAGCCATCTCTTATTTATGTCCTGTGATTTGTCTCTCTAGCCGTTGGAAGTTTCCAAAATTATGCAGCAACATCTTATCCGTCCCTACAACATCGTTGCTCACCTTGTCTCCAAAACACCATTTATTTCCAACTCGATCTCCTCATCATCCTCTCTTTACCAACCAGCCTTAGATGCTGCTCACAATGGATCGAGAATTCTATTAACCAACTTAAATCATAAACAATGTAAAGAGCAACCAGATTTCTCAATTGGTTCCCCTTGTAGGGTCCAAAACTCGTTGCTTCCCAGCCTGATCCACTTCTTGCCAAGGAAATTTTTGACTACGCTTGTCGTCAACCCCACTTCTGCCCATCCTCCTCCTCTTTCCTCATTCTTATCCTCAAGCTGGGGCGCTCCAAATACTTCTCTCTGATTGATGATCTTCTAATAAGCTCCAAGTCCAGAGGCCACCCCATCACTCCAACCATCTTCTCCTACATTATCAAAATCTATGGTGAAGCTGATTTACCGGACAAAGCCCTCAAAACCTTTTATACCATGATTGAGTTTGGCTGCCAACCTTCGTCCAAACAGTTGAACCGCATACTCGAAATTTTGGTGTCTCACCGTAACTTTATTCGACCAGCTTTTGACCTTTTCAAGAATGCCCGTCATCATGGAGTGTTGCCCAACACCAATCATACAACATCCTCATGAGAGCATTTTGTTGGAATGGAGATCTCAGCATTGCCTACACACTGTTCAACAAAATGTTCGAACGAGATATTACCCCAGATGTCGAGTCGTACCGGATACTAATGCAGAGTTTGTGCAGGAAGAATCAGGTGAATGGGCTGTAGACTTGCTAGAAGACATGTTAAACAAAGGCTATGTTCCTGACACATTGAGCTATGCCACTTTGTTGAATAGTTTATGTAGGAAGAAAAAGCTAAGAGAAGCTTATAAACTTCTGTGTA
>NW_028275303.1:0-1161 GCF_013281855.1 Momordica charantia
AAACTCAGTGATCCTTCATCCTTAGAAGGTAGGAGTTGCTTGCCTGATATAGTTGATTAGTTGAGATATGCGGAAAATTCAATCTTTATTGGTTCATTAAGTATTATGTCAAATAAGTTTATCATCGTCCAATTTAGTATTTACTATAAAATATATCCCCACTAAGGATTACATTGAAAAAAAACTCAAATATGCTAATTTTATTTTATTACCTGTCATAACTCAAATAGTCAAGGCACATATTATCGACCAAGATGTGAGAGATTCAAATCCCCACCCCATGCATCGTTGAACTAAAAAAATATTTTAATAGCAAACAACGAGCCTATGAGTATTTGAACCTGAGTATCCGAGAAAAAACATAACATTTGATAAAAGAACAAGAAATCCTTTCGAACAACGTAAGTCTCCCAAAAGTTTAATACATATTATATTCAATAACGGTTTTTGAAATATTTAGCGAAGAAGTGACATGACTTGACTCGTTTGGTTAGGATCTACATTTTCAACCCTAAATATTTTTTAAACTTATTTTTCTTTTCTAATGATTATTAAACTCACTCTCAAGTCTCAACTATATTAAATATAGTTGAGACTTGAGAGTGAGTTTAATAATCATTAGAAAAGAAAAATAAGTTTAAAAAATATTTAGGGTTGAAAATGTAGATCCTAACCAAACGAGTCAAGTCATGTCACTTCTTCGCTAAATATTTCAAAAAACCGTTATTGAATATAATATGTATTAAACTTTTTGGAGACTTACGTTGTTCGAAAGGATTTCTTGTTCTTTATCAAATGTTATGTTTTTTCTCGGATACTCAGGTTCAAATACTCATAGGCTCGTTGTTTGCTATTAAAATATTTTTTAGTTCAACGATGCATGGGGTGGGGATTTGAATCTCTCACATCTTGGTCGATAATATGTGCCTTGACTATTTGAGTTATGACAGGTAATAAAATAAAATTAGCATATTTGAGTTTTTTTTCAATGTAATCCTTAGTGGGGATATATTTTATAGTAAATACTAAATTGGACGATGATAAACTTATTTGACATAATACTTAATGAACCAATAAAGATTGAATTTTCCGCATATCTCAACTAATCAACTATATCAGGCAAGCAACTCCTACCTTCTAAGGATGAAGGATCACTGAGTT
>NW_028275304.1:0-1553 GCF_013281855.1 Momordica charantia
ATTGCCTACCATGCATTTAAGCCAAGGGTTTCTATTTATAGAAACTGGGCTCGACAGGAACTCTGACATACCCTAAAACTGCGGCGTTTTAGGGTTCGGAAGAGATATTGTTTACGGAAATTATGAAGGTCGGCTCAACTTCTTAGGTCATACCCTAACTGCCGACCTAATCGTTTTTTGTCTCAATTTCCCATTTTCGAGCACGTGTCAATTCAACTCTCCTCTTTGATCATGACACGCGCAGGCCAGAATTCCCATCCAACATATTTTTTTCTTTACCATAACTATAACCATATATAATATCTAATTATACACACATGTATATTTTTCACAATATAATAGAACAGCTCATTAATTCTCATACATATAAATTATTTAAACAACAACATGCATCATCATATATTTTAGAGATTACAATTTTGAGACAATTTGAAAGTTTGAGTATGAATGGGTGGACCCCTTGGGCATTGTAGAGACCAGAGAGTATCCGATGCATATATAATATACCTACAGAGAATTAAAAAAGAAAACATACATGCAAGAAAACCTTTTGTTTTTTGTTTTGTTTGTTTTTTACTATTCAGTGACGAATAATGTCTAGTTTTGTTGGAGCGTACGTGTATGGGATAGAAGTACTAGAATTGGAATTAAATAATAGATAGAGAAATAGAAAAATAGAAATAGAAAAGAGGGAGCTGAAATGAAGCTGGATTTGTGTTATATCAAAAAAGGCCAACATGAACAGGAACCGACTTGCTGTCGATCCAATCCGCCTCTAGAAAAGTTCCTATTGCAATAAAAAAGGAACTTTTCTAGAGGCGGATTGGATCGACAGCAAGTCGGTTCCTGTTCATGTTGGCCTTTTTTGATATAACACAATCCAGCTTTCATTTCAGCTCCCTCTTTTCTATTTCTATTTTTCTATTTCTCTATCTATTATTTAATTCCAATTCTAGTACTTCTATCCCATACACGTACGCTCCAACAAAACTAGACATTATTCGTCACTGAATAGTAAAAAACAAACAAAAAAAAAAGGTTTTTTCTTGCATGTATGTTTTCTTTTTTAATTTCTCTGTAGGTATATTATATTATGCATCGGATACTCTCTGGTCTCTACAATGCCCAAGGGGTCCACCCATTCATACTCAAACTTTCAAATTGTCTCAAAATTGTAATCTCTAATTATATGATGATGCATGTTGTTGTTTAAATAATTTATATGTATGAGAATTAATGAGCTGTTCTATTATATTGTGAAAAATATACATGTGTGTATAATTAGATATTATATATGGTTTATAGTTATGGTAAAGAAAAAAATATGTTGGATGGGAATTCTGGCCTGCGCGTGTCATGATCAAAGAGGAGAGTTGAATTGACACGTGCTCGAAATGTGGAAATTGAGACAAAAACGATTAGGTCGGCAGTTAGGGTATGACCTAAGAAGTTGAGCCGACCTTCATATTTCCGTAACAATATCTCCTTTCCGAACCCTAAAACACGCCGCATTTTTAGGGTATGTCAGAGTTCCTGTCGAGCCCAGTTTCTAT
>NW_028275305.1:0-3383 GCF_013281855.1 Momordica charantia
ATAATTTTGAAAAGTGTATTTTATTTATTATCAAACAATGTAGGTTTTTTAAAACATACATCTAGTTATATAAAATCACTTAGAAAATTCTCTTATCAGTAACAAATCAGTGACAACTCCAAGGACCTATCTTATTGTTATTTAATTAATGTGTTTGTTTAAACTATTCTATTTCTCCAAGAATCAATCCATTTATTTTTCATTTCTTGATCTTTGTTACCATCTATTCTTGTAATAATGTACCTGTTTAATTTTAAATTAGTAATACATGTGCTTACATTTTAAATAATAGCTTATAGAAGTTTTTATCGGTACAATATGTGGGGGAATTTACTTTATGAGATTGATAAAATATTCATAAGCTTTCATAATATTCATGATTATTCTAAATGGATATATTAGTAAATTTGAGTTATTATACTAGCACTAACATCGATAAGATGACATTATAGACAAAATAAAGCCCCATTGATGAATGAACTACAAAAAAAGTCCGGTAAAACAGCCTAGATCAAGCAAAGCTCTTGGGCTAAAAACATAGAAAAGTTGAGCTCTCAAACATAAATCCTGCGAGTCGTATGCATGGGTCTGCCATGAATCAAGTTTGTAGATGCAGACAAATGGGTCGAGCCCCAAAGGTTGAGCTATATGGCCAACCAATCATTGGAGTCAAGCCTTAAGTGACAAACCCCTACCCGTCTTCTCAATCTATTTGTAAATCAATCAAGTCATTCCACTCAAAATTCAAAAGAACAAGATATCTTAAGGTCTTTAGGTTTTATAGACGGGAGAAAAGTCGGAGTACATCATAAAATCTTAATTTTTGATACGCTAACCCTAACTCGATTCTGATTTCAACATTATTGATACCATCATCTAATAACTTAAATCATTATCTAATCACTCAAGTTATGCTCAGGAATTATTAAAAGAAAGTAAAAAGCTTCTATTTCATTTTTATGGTTTTATCACTTTATCCAAAGTTCTTTCCCCTCAAATGGCCATAGGCCATCTTCTCCAAATAAAGACCAACCGTTCCTTCTTTCTCTTACCCCTTCACTCTCCATGAAGCCCGATTTATCAGCTAAGCCTTCTACTCTGTGGAATTGGTCTCCTTATCCTTCCCCGCCATCAATAATCGAGCTCAATTCCGCCATTTTTACTCTGTAGAAAAGCTTGAGCCTCCTCAAGCTCCATACCCAGTGCCAAAATGGAAGGCGCTCTCTTCCCCAACAGATGCCCACTTCCTGTGAGTAGACCCAACCAGCCAATTCAAACTCTGAAGTTCAATTCAACAACTCTTCCGCCTCCTCCTCCGTCGTCGCCATCTTCCTCATTTCGATCGATACTCTGCTCCAGCATCTTCTTCAGTTGTCTTTGCCCCCAGTGACAGCGCCCACAAGCTCAAACCCGTAAATGTTGCGCAAAACAATGTCGCCCGTTTGCCGTCTCTTCAAATTTCAGTGGATTCGACCAGGAAACAGAGAGAAGGGCCTCAGTTGAAGAAACCCGGTTTGAATTCAGCTACGCAATTTGAGTACAATGACGAGGAGATTCGAGATGGGCCTCTTCATTTTCTCTCCAAGAAGGGTATGTGCTTACTCAATTCAATTACGGAACAGCCTTTAGACAGCTTGAATTCTTTTTTTTATTCTGTCAAATTATTTGACAGAATAAAAAAAAGAATTCAAGCTGTCTAAAGGCTGTTCCGTAATTGAATTGAGTAAGCACATACCCTTCTTGGAGAGAAAATGAAGAGGCCCATCTCGAATCTCCTCGTCATTGTACTCAAATTGCGTAGCTGAATTCAAACCGGGTTTCTTCAACTGAGGCCCTTCTCTCTGTTTCCTGGTCGAATCCACTGAAATTTGAAGAGACGGCAAACGGGCGACATTGTTTTGCGCAACATTTACGGGTTTGAGCTTGTGGGCGCTGTCACTGGGGGCAAAGACAACTGAAGAAGATGCTGGAGCAGAGTATCGATCGGAAATGAGGAAGATGGCGACGACGGAGGAGGAGGCGGAAGAGTTGTTGAATTGAACTTCAGAGTTTGAATTGGCTGGTTGGGTCTACTCACAGGAAGTGGGCATCTGTTGGGGAAGAGAGCGCCTTCCATTTTGGCACTGGGTATGGAGCTTGAGGAGGCTCAGCTTTTCTACAGAGTAAAAATGGCGGAATTGAGCTCGATTATTGATGGCGGGGAAGGATAAGGAGACCAATTCCACAGAGTAGAAGGCTTAGCTGATAAATCGGGCTTCATGGAGAGTGAAGGGGTAAGAGAAAGAAGGAACGGTTGGTCTTTATTTGGAGAAGATGGCCTATGGCCATTTGAGGGGAAAGAACTTTGGATAAAGTGATAAAACCATAAAAATGAAATAGAAGCTTTTTACTTTCTTTTAATAATTCCTGAGCATAACTTGAGTGATTAGATAATGATTTAAGTTATTAGATGATGGTATCAATAATGTTGAAATCAGAATCGAGTTAGGGTTAGCGTATCAAAAATTAAGATTTTATGATGTACTCCGACTTTTCTCCCGTCTATAAAACCTAAAGACCTTAAGATATCTTGTTCTTTTGAATTTTGAGTGGAATGACTTGATTGATTTACAAATAGATTGAGAAGACGGGTAGGGGTTTGTCACTTAAGGCTTGACTCCAATGATTGGTTGGCCATATAGCTCAACCTTTGGGGCTCGACCCATTTGTCTGCATCTACAAACTTGATTCATGGCAGACCCATGCATACGACTCGCAGGATTTATGTTTGAGAGCTCAACTTTTCTATGTTTTTAGCCCAAGAGCTTTGCTTGATCTAGGCTGTTTTACCGGACTTTTTTTGTAGTTCATTCATCAATGGGGCTTTATTTTGTCTATAATGTCATCTTTATCGATGTTAGTGCTAGTATAATAACTCAAATTTACTAATATATCCATTTAGAATAATCATGAATATTATGAAAGCTTATGAATATTTTATCAATCTCATAAAGTAAATTCCCCCACATATTGTACCGATAAAAAACTTCTATAAGCTATTATTTAAAATGTAAGCACATGTATTACTAATTTAAAATTAAACAGGTACATTATTACAAGAATAGATGGTAACAAAGATCAAGAAATGAAAAATAAATGGATTGATTCTTGAGAAATAGAATAGTTTAAACAAACACATTAATTAAATAACAATAAGATAGGTCCTTGAGTTGTCACTGATTTGTTACTGATAAGAGAATTTTCTAAGTGATTTTATATAACTAGATGTATGTTTTAAAAAACCTACATTGTTTGATAATAAATAAAATACACTTTTCAAAATTATTGATGGTATAGTACAATTTTTTAGTACAATAGTACAATTTATCAATCATCAAATAGAG
>NW_028275306.1:0-52357 GCF_013281855.1 Momordica charantia
TTTACAAATAATATTGAATAGGTTAGCTAATTTATAGGGGAATCATAACTAAAGGAGGTTATAACAATTAACCTAATACACCCACTCAAACTCAAGTTGAATAGAAAACGTGAGTTTACTACATAAAGATAAAAAAAAAAATTGTGTAGACAACGCCTTGGTGAATAATCAGCAATTTGATCTTTGGATGACACAAAGTGAATAGAATATCCTTGGCACAACTTTTCATGAACAAAGTGATAATCAATTTCTATGTGTTTGTTGCGGGCATGTAACACTAGATTGCTCGCAAGAGATATTATTGAAAATTATCACACTATAATATGAGGGGGTTTTCAAATAGGCATGCAAGTCACATAAAAGTTGTCGTAGCAGTATAAGTCAGAAGTAGTAGTGGCCAAGACCGATACTCAGCTTCAGTAAAGAACAAGACGCAATATGTTGCTTTTTTCGACCAAGAAATAAGCTCGAGCCAAAAAAATGCAACAAAGTCAGTGGTAGATCGACGATCAATAGCATCTCCAACCCAATCAACATCACAAAAGGCAGTCAGGGTCAAGACACTATTCTGGAACAAAATGCCAAGATCCTTGGTGTCGCTACAGGTTTGCAACGTGGAGCAGCCGACTTTCTTCCCGAGAAAGAAAAATGGAGTCGCCACCAGTCTTTATTTTATAGGGTGTGACTGGCCATCCAAATGCATAGATAAGTTGGTCTGCACGAAAAAGATATGGGTTCGAGGGTCTTTTGTGTATGGGGAAGGTATTAGCACCCCATAACACTCGTTCAATGAACGATAATTTATTTTTTCATATTATTTTCAAGAAAATGGCTTTAAAAAAAGAATTTTATTTTTATTTTTAAATGTCCCACATTTTATTGATCAATAATGGACAATAATTATGAGTGGTCTAAAGCCATTAAGAAAATTTTGTTTATTTGAATTTAAATTAGCCTCCCAAAATAAATTCATTACCTCAACAATATTAGGGAATCGACCTCTCGAATTCTCCAATCTCCATCCTAGGAAATTTTTTAGGAAAATATTAAAATAAATTTAGAAAAAGATTTATTTTTGTCTTTTAGAAATATCATGAGTGCTTTAAAAATATCAACTTTTTAGGAGTAAGTGCCTTTATAAGGATGTTTTTTTTAGCAATTTTTTTCTTATAAAAGAAGATTTACAAAAAACGAAATATATATATTTTTTTAAAGAAAAGATATTTATTGTTTCAAAATATGACTTTTTTTTTAGGAAAAAGAAATGCAAACAATTTTGTATTAGTATTTCAATTACTTTTTAAAACCAAACAAGGAATAAATGAGAAAACGACTACAAATACATCATTCCATTAGGAAACATATTAAAAATCAAATTTTGGCCTCCCAAAATATTGATCTTTACCCTCAGAATCCAAGAACATCGGCCTCCCGAACATTTCAAGGTTTCATTATTGGAGGTTCCCTTTTGTAAAATTTGAGTTGAATATATTTAATAAATCAAGAAAAATAACATTTATTGTATAATATTACATATATATACATTTTTCAAATATCATACAAATAATCTAAATGAACATGTTAGAAATATAATCAATAAAATCTCATCTTACAAATATTTCAAGCAACCATATATGAAATTGGCAATAGGGAAAAGGAAAAACAAGACAAAATAAAACAAGATAAGAAATATATCTTGAAAAATGTCGAAAGAATTAAGGTTGTACTTGGAACATAGGTAGGCACAAGTACATCAACCTACTTTATTTGGAAAGAACATGGAAACTTACCGTTTTGCAAGCAAGCTCCGATTCTTACCTCCTGTTTCAAATGCAGTGTGAGTCAAACGATGAAGAAGAAAATGTGGAAAAAATAGTGATAGAGCAAAAGTTGAGAGAAAGTGAATAAGGAGAGGGGAAAAAAATAAAACAAAAGTAGTAACCAAAAAGGAAATGAAGAAGATGAAAAATTTATGGTAAGTGGAAGAGAGAAAATAAATAAATAAAAATAGAAAATGAGAGAGACCGTGTGGTGGATTGTGAGGAATGAGTGGGAAGTGGTGAGAGAGAATTTGTGGAAGAACGATAAAGTAACCAACCAAGAGGAAAAAAAACAAAAAGGAAGCAAACCTTAGGAGAGCAAAACAGAGAGTAGCAGCCTTTGTTGACGTGTTTTCTCCGTCACCTAAACCTAAACCAATATCTTTCAAAACCCTAATTTATAAATGGAAGGATATTTTCATTCATTACACAATCAATCAAATCTTATGATTTTATTTCAAATTTTTGATTTTACCCAAATTATGCTAAATCAGAATTAAAACTTTTCCATATGAGTAAGATTTATTGAAAGATTTTATTTTGAGAAAATATGAAAATTCACTTTTAATCTAAAAAATCTTTTTGATTTTATTACTTTTTTTTAATTTATTTAAATGATTTGATTTTTGAAAAGGAAATCAATATTGAAATCAAATATTTTTTTATATTATTTACGTATTTTTTGATAAAACACAAAAAAGGGAAATATTGACCATTCAAGAAAACTACTACAAATCAAATAAAAAAGAATGATGAAATGGAATACCGGACAAATTTAGGGGTCTACACTTGGTGCCACTTAGATATCACAAAATATGTTTAACTGCATAATAATGAACAACTATGGGATTTTGCATGAACTTACTAACCCAATTGACATAGAAATAATGTCAGGACGAATGAACGTCAAGTATTGTAATGAACCCACCAATTGACATGGAGAGATGCATCTGTAACATGGAGCAGAAGCATGGAGATTTATAGAAGTAGACATAGGCGTGGAGCATGATTTGGCCGAGCACATTCCAAAACAGACTAATAAATCTTGTAAGTACTTTGCTTGATTCACAAAAATACCAGTAGGCAAAGATTTAATTTCTAAATCAAGAAGTACGTTAGAGTACCAAGATCAGATATTTGCAATTCAGTTGCTAGTGCTTTCTTCATAACAGTAATGTAAGAAGAATCAAGACCAGTGATGATAATATCATTCATGTATAATAGAAGAAAAGTCAGAGATTCATCCACATACCTTACAAATAAAGAAGTATCAATAAGAAAAGCCACAAATCCAAGTGTGAACAGATAATTGGTGAAGTGTTCAAACCAGGCTTGAAGAGCTTATTTTAGGTCATACAAACTTTTGTGTAAGCAACAAGCGTAATCAGGGAAAGACTTATCAATTAAACCAACGAGTTGAGACATAAAGACATCTTTCTGAAGATTACCATGCAAAAAGGGCATTCTTGACGTCAAGCTGAGTAAGTGACAATTGAAAATGACCAGCAAGTGACAGTACAACTTGAATAGTAGGCTTTTTAACGATAGGGTTGGAGGTCTCTTCAAAATCAAATCCTTCCACTTGATGATAACCCTTAGCCACTAATCAAGCCTTACAACGGGCGATAGAGTCGTCAAGATTGAACTTAGTGCGAAACACCCATTTACAAGCACCAACATTTATATCAAGTGTTCGAGGGACAAGCGACCATGTGCCTGTTGGGAAAAATCTCCTACTTCTACCGCAGAATAAGAAGAAAATAGCTGAGAAATTTAAAGAAAGCAATAAAATAAAGAAACACAAGAATTAACGTGGAAAAACTCTAAACCATAGAAAAAACCACGGCCCACAAGGGAAAGTTCACTATGTGAAAAATTATTACAATCACACAGATTTCTCTCCCCGACCCCAATGACACAAAACATTCTTTCAAAGCAAATATTGCTCAGTTAACTAGAGCTAGTATATCAGACTTAAAGTATTTCAATTGGGATGATTAAAACCCAAGCCCATGAGCTCCTTTATAGTAGTTGGAACACATCTCCTTCTTGTACTTTTCCGATGTGGGACAACTTCTAACACATGAGACCATCCTTGTATTCTTCCAATGTGGGACAACTTTAATTCCAATATTTTGCCAAAACCCAACAAATTCCACCTTGGCAAGATATTGAAAAAAGTTCACAGCTTCTACTGCTGCATTTATTGTCTTCACCGACAATTATAATTCTCAATTCAGAGAATTATAGCCTACTCCACCATAAAAGTAGATCACTTAGAATGTCGCCTTCCAAGAGTTTTCTTCCTCGTCACGTGTCGATAAATCCTGCTGAGATTTATGGTGCAACTTCCACCTACTTGGCTCACTTGGAAGTTCTTCAGCCATCGACATAACTTTCACTACACACACCTTGCATAACTGCCGAGTCAATGCCCATGTGTAAACTTGTGGGACCGCTAACATCACATCCTCTATCATGGTAAAGCGGACATACCATGAGGATGAATTCTCTCTCTCTTTAAAGGATATGATCATCGTCTCTCCTGATGAGAGAAATATTGTCAGCATCCCGCCCAAAGCCCTTTGACAAACCGGCTCTGTTGGGAAAATCTTTCTTCATGTGTCCAGACTGTCCGCATCCCCAGCAACAAGTTTTCTTTTGTACGGAGTCTTTCTTCTTCTTCCAATTGCTAGCTACCAGTGCCAGATCTTCGTGTGAAGTACACCCTTCACTCTTCAGCCTTCTTTCCTCTGACAAGAGTTTACTAGTAACCTCAGCAAAATTCAAAGTATCCTTCCCATACATCAAGATCGGCTTCATGTGTTCATAAGAAGGTGGAAGTGATAAGATGAGCCTGAGTGCTTTATCTTCATCATCTATCTTCACTTCGATCGCCTCCAGCTCAAAGATGATGCTATTGAGATTACTCAGATGATCTGAAATTTTCATACCTTCCTCCATTCGCATCGTGTGAAACTTCTCCTTCAGGTACAACCGATTTGAGATGCCCTTTGCCTGATACAACGCTTCGAGCTTCTCCCAAAGTTCTTTGGCTGTCGAAATTCCATGCACATTCGCAAGAATATTCTTAGCCAAACTTGTTCGTATCGCGCTTGCAGCTCTCAAATCCATTTCCTCCCAATCTTCATCACTCATGCTAGACTTCTTAGAACCTCTGTTGGAACCGCCACTGGACTCCATTGGACCACCATCACCGCTTAGCTTTTCCGAAGCACCTTCACTCGGTCTTCCCTTCAACGCCTTGTGTAACCCAGATTGTATCAGCACATCCTTGACTTGCACTTGCCACAAGCCAAAGTTGATCCTTTCGTCAAATTTCTCCACGTCAATCTTCACTGGACTCATAAAGAATGACATATCTGCTTCATACTCTCCTAGCAAATCAGCAAATAGTGAACAATTCACACTATTCACAGAACCGTAGCTCGTTTCAAGAAATCTTTTCTGATGTGGAAGTTCAGACAATGCTGCAACCACAGAGCATACTCAGAAATTCTAGAAACTACAAACCTAAAGCTCTGATACCACTTGTTGGGAAAAATCTCCTACTTCTACCTACCGCAGGAATAAGCAGAAAATAACTGAGAAATTTAAAGAAAGCAATAAAATAAAGAAACACAAGAATTAATGTGGAAAAACTCCAAACCGGAGAAAAAACCACGGCCTACAAGGGAAAATCCACTATGTGAAAAATTATTACAATCACACAGATTTCTCTCCCCCGACCCCAATTACACAAAACACTCTTTCAAAGCAAATACCGCTCAGTTAACTAGAGCTAGTATATCAGGCTTAAAGTATTTCAATTGGGATGATTAAAACCCAAGCCCATGAGCTCCTTTTATAGTAGTTGGAACACATCTCCTTCTTGTACTTTTCCTATGTGGGACAACTTCTAGCACATGGAGACCATCCTTGTATTCTTCCAATGTGGGACAACTTTAATTCCAATATTTTGCCAAAACCCAACAGTGCCTTGCTCCTGGAGAGCTAAAAATCATCTGACATGGCAACTCTCCACTCAGAAAACTTGGCGGCCTCAGTGTAAGAAGAAGGCTACGTAAGAATAGTTATGGACTCATTGAGGACTGAATAGGTTCTGGGCTTAAAAATACTTGACTTTGCCTGTGTTTGCATCAGATGAACATTAATGTGGTGAGCATCAGTGGTTGAACTGCAGGAAATGGTTGAGCAAGTAGGATAGTCTTGTGAAACAATAGGGGAAGAAGATAATGTAGGGTATTAACAATGAGATTAGGCCTTAGGTAGCACAACAACATGTGTAACAGCAATTGAGACATTAGTTTTATAGCAGTCGGCAAGGGAGTGGAAGAAAAGAACATGTTATGTGCAGGTGGAACAGGGACAACACAAAAATTTGAATCAATAGGAGAAAGAGGAACAACGATAGGATGGTCAAAAGGACTGGGCGGCTGGTCACGCGATAATGGTTGGGCGTGCGCAAAGGCTAATAGGTGCTTGAGAAGAACTAGAGGGTTTATGGAAGAGGAGGCACTGAAATATGAGTATTAGGTTGAGCAAAAAGAAGACAGTTTCATGGAACACAACATGACGAGAAACTATAGATTTACACATAGTGGGATTAAACAAATATAGCCTTTGAAGTCAAGTGTATAGCTGAGAAAAACGTGTTGAGATGTTTTCAGCTCAAGCTCATGTTTAGTGTACAGTTTTTATAAGGGGTAACAAGCACATCAAAAAAGTTTTAAATGAAGCAAATCCGGAGTCTTACCAAAAAGTTTTTCAAAAGGGGAAGCATAGCAAGAGAAGGATCTATATTCACTCACCCTTCAAACTGACCCAAATCAGCGTGCAGATGAGCTTCCATCTGATCATTGAAAAAAATAAACAAATAAGATCAAAGACCCGAATCAGATCTTTTTTTTCTTTTTTTTTTTTTTGCAGCATTTTCTACAGACATTTGAGAGTTAAAATAATAATAATAAAAACAAACACTTTTTCTTTTGTGGGTGAGTGTAGAGTACAGGCAGGTGGGGTCCATCTATATTTCCGTTGTAACCTTCCATGTTTACTAGCTACCACTTTACACACCCCACCTTATCAACCATTTGTTTCTTAATCATTCATGTTTTACTTCTTAAGAACCTGACAAAGTACACAAGCTTAACCATTGTTTTTTTTCTTTTTGTAGATTAAACTTTCATAAATTTAGTCATGGATAAGTCGTGGATGACAAAAAATAGAATGTCAACCGAGTATAGTTTAGGGGTTGAGATGTTTATTGAAAATGGATTACGACGTTCAAAAAGATCAAATGTCATTTGTTGTCCATGTTTAAAGTGTGTGAATCCAAAGTCTCAAAATGTGAATGTAGTAAGAGATCACTTATTTGTTTATGGTATCGATCAAAGCTATAAGACATGGATTTGACATGGTGAATCACTATCGATTAAGAGAAACATTGAAAGTATGTCTGATAGTGTACAAGAAGAAGTTGAGGATGACGATTTTGATGACACAATAGGGATGTTTGAGACTGCATATGATTACTTTGATGAAAATCCACAAAATTTCGAGGAGCTATTGGGTGATGCGAAGAAATCATTATATTCAGATTGTAAGAACTTTACCAAAATATCTGCATTGTTGAAGTTATATAATTTGAAGAAACCATTAGGTGAGTTTGTTTCACCATCCCTATATTTTAATGTTGCCAAAAGAAAGTCAAATTTGGGATTGCAACCTCAAGACCAAGCCGAATTGAAGACTCAGAGCTCACAACCAAAAAAATCCACAACTAAAGTTAGTAATGTCTCAAAGAAAAATGAGAAAGGGAAGGAAGTTGTCAATGCACCTACTAAAGTTTTTATCCCAAACGAACAACCAACAATGGTAACTAATTTGTTTTAGTTTTGTCACTTACTATTTTTGGGCACGACACTTGTCTTTTTTGTGCATAACATTTAACATTTTGCTTTTAAATTTTCTAAGGGAAACTGTCTCATCTGGCTATTGGATTGGTGGAGAACATTGTTGTAGTTGGCACAGTATTTGATAATGACGTTCAAAGTCCAACAATTCATGGAGTGCCATTAGGTGTGCACAATGTCAGAGTGATGGTAGACATTGTCATGGGCAAAGATGCTATGATACCAATTCTTTTGAAGGGTGAGATAGAAACATTAAATCAAACCATTGGTAGCTTTGTGGCATATGGCCTCGTCGACTAGTAATTTTAAATGAGGAGAAAAATGTATGTCTTGTTCTAACTTGAGTGAAGTTTTAACTTTTCGTTTGTTAAATGTTGTTTGTAATTTTGTTTGTCAAATGTTCCTTCTCCTCGAACATCCAAGCCAAGAACACAATCATCTGAACATATTGATGTCCAAATGACTATTAAACTCCTAAATCAATATGACGTGCATTCAACGAACAACAAGGATGTAATTGAATTCAATATCGGTGATTACATATTTGGAATGGAGAAGGTCATTGGTTTAACACGTGATGACATCATGCAATACTGCGAAATGATTCAAATAGGCTATATGTGTATGCTCACGTGCATCCGTAAGTATATTAAATCTATTTCATATCTTAACGTCGCTAACTATGAAGTTTAATGTTTTACAATTATATGTTTAGATATCTTTGGAATGAATGTGAGGAGAAGACACATAAGAAGTTCTTGATGGTTGACCCTGACAACATTGTACCACAAATTATGTCTTAAGAAACTTGTTCTAGACATCTAGCCAACAAGTAAACATGAGTAACTTGGAACAAGTAGTACTCATCCACATAACCGCAGGTAAGCTAGCAATTTAACTTGATTTTACTTATTTACAGTTTCTTTAATCCATCCATGAATGTAATATTATCATGTTGGTTATTAATAGTTTTCACTGAAGGTTGTTTGTTATACATCTTCGAGAGAATTGTGTTTATGTATTGGACTCTCTAGGAAGTAAGATTGAAGAAAATTATAAGGAATCATAAACACGTAAGTGCCTTGAACTCTTTTAGTTATAATTTTTATAATTATGTCATTGTAATATTTCAAGTTATTTAGATCATTGAAAATGTGGCAAGCCAAACACTCTATTTAACATTGTCACAGTACTACAATTTGGAAACTTGTGAAGGAAATTTGCATTTAATTACATTTTAAATATGCTCAAATTTGCATTGAAATCTTTTGTTAACTCATAATTATGTTATTTTTCAAATTTTCTATATGTAGTGTCTTCGTCAACTAGGTTCTATCGAGTGTGGGTACTATTTGTAAAATTATATACGAGAAATAGTGCGGAACCCTAATACTCCCATAACTGAACTTGTACGTATTATCATATACCTTTATGTGTTTATATATGCTTTATCCTTATATTAATCAGTATTATCTTTCTTTTTTTTGTAGTTTAATACAAAAAATGCCTACAAACAAGAAGAAATCGACGAAGTTCGAATAGAATGGACATCATTTGTTGGACGATTTGTGTAGTACCTATGGATTCATTACTTTTGTTTATTTGATGTAAGTATTTTGTTCGGGTTACTGATACGAATCCATTTGTGACCAATTACATATATCAAAGGAGCAATTATTACAAGAAAGGCAAGGAAGATTCAAGAGGCTTTTACACTGCACCTTCAAAAGCTTGTTAATGCACAAGAACCAACAAAGAGTTTTGAGCCCAAATTTATTCATAATGTTACTTCAATGAGTCAAGAAGAGAATGGAGCAAAGATGGCACGGGAAAAGTTGTCTATTTTGAGAGATGGCACGAAGGACAACAAAAAGTGTGCAGATTCGTGAACAGGTGCCTTTGCAGATTGCACCTCTTTGGAGTTTGTGAAGTCAAAAGTTGTCAAACCATATCCAAATGTGAAGCGCCTCCTACAACACATAGATAAGACCATTTGAAGCATGACTACGTTTTCTGATCCGCATTTAAGTGTCTAGAATGATGTGCAATCAAGTTTTAATTTGCATGTCTTATTTTCTACAATTTGCATTAAGTAGTATTTTGAAAAAAACTTTTGGTGTTCTTATGTTGAACGACCATTTGGCCTATTTAAAGGCTTGTAATGCTCTTGTTATGGATAACTTAAGATTAAAACATATTGAAATTCAAGAACTTTTGTTCCTTAACACTTTTGGTGTTGCTTCTTTCAAATCTTGCTTTAGGTTTGATGTTAAACCGATTCATTGGATTAGTCTCGATCAAGCTAATTCTGGAGTGAGTCGTCTTAGGATCTAGGAGTGACCATCGTAGATTCTAAGTCCGATCTAAGAGTGATTCATCTTCTAACCTTACTCTTGGTTGGAATCATTCGGTAAGTTAGTCGTTTTTGTGAATGTTTGCAAGGATCCTAGAAGGACCTCTAGCTTTGTAAACCCGAGCAACCTTGGCGCTTATCATTTGGTATCAGAGCATTGGTCGACATCCTTTGGCCGGTTCTAGAGGTGAAATATCTTTACTTTATTTAATTTTATTTTTCTGTTATTTTCCTTTTTCGAAAGTAGTTTCTTACAAAGTGTAACAAGACATAACTTGTCTTGAAATTCTTGTATTTTGCTCTCGGATCATTAGCAAAAAAAAAATTAGAAGCAAAAAGAAAAAAAGGAAAAAAAAAAAACAGAACCAAAAGAAAGAAAAAACAGTAGCAAAAGAAACAAAAACAGTAGCAAAAAGAAAGAAAACCGTAGAAAAAAAAGAAAGCATTCGAAGATCCGAGGCACATGAAAGGTTCTTTTCATTATGTTGTGTTTTGTTTAAATTATCAAGTTGTTTATCCTAAGATTGAGTTTCTGTAGTCTTAGTTTGTGAGAGTTGATCATTGAATTAGTTATATCAAGCTTTAAGCAAGATTGCACCAAAATTTAAGCCAACCCTTACATCTTTGACCTAGTACCAAAAGCCTACCCTTGAGTGATAAACACGAGTGTCCTTGAGTGAAATCTTGGTGAGAAGAGTGGTAAGGTTCTTATTATCATTATTATTGTTTCTAACAAAATGGCACAGGATGGAGTACCACAAGTACCGCAAGATCCTAACATGGTGATTCTTCAAGCAATTCAAGGAATGATGGAAATGATGATGGAAGATAGACAAGAAAGGAGAGCGCAACAACAAAGAGAAGAACGAGCCTTACAAGAAGATGATGCGTTTGACCTTGCTGAACAAGAAAGACAAGTTGGAGGAAGAAGAAATGGGAGAGAAAGAGGACGAAATAACTTTGCCAACGTCATGCAACCTAGAAGATTGGAAAGATTAAATGAAAATAGGGATGGCGGAGTTAAACTCAAAATTCCACCATTTAGTGGAACGGCGGACCCCGATGCTTACTTGCGATGGGAAAGGAAGATAGAACGTGTATTTCATTGCTCTACATATAGTGAAAATAAGAAGATGAGACTTGTCATTGCCGAATTCATTAATCATGCTAATGATTGGTATCAACATCTCAAATCCGAGAAAAGAAGGAAAGATGAGGATCAAATAGAAACTTGGGAAAAACTCAAAGAAGCCATGAGAATGAGGTATGCTCCCAAACATTATAAAAATGATTTGAAAACTAAACTGCAAACTTTGAGGCAGGGAACAAAAAGTGTTGATGAGTATTATCAAGAGATGATGATTTTAATGGAAAAAGCACACATTCGAGAAGAAGAGGAAGAAACCATGTTTAGATTCCTTGGAGGTTTGAATCTGGAAATTTTTCATCATATTGATAGAAATCCACCACCTTACTTGGAAGATATGTATCACCATGCTATCAAAATTGAAGATGAATTGAGGAAAGAAGAGGAACATTCCAAATGGAATGAATTCATGCAACCAAAAGGGAAGTTTGGTGCTGTCAAAAGAGTGAAGGCCGAGAGCTCCAATGCCAAAAACAATGAAGTTCCAAAGGAGGTAAGGGAGAAGACTAATTCTCTTACATGTTGGAAGTGCAAAGGGTTTGGACACATGAGCAAAGAATGTGTCAATAAAGAAGTCATGGTGATAAGAAATGGTGTTGTTGATTCAAATGATGCTTGTGAGAAATATGATGCAAAATTTGAGGAAGATTCTAAAGCACATGTTGATGAATTTATTGAACAAGATCGCAAAGATTCTGATTTTGATAAAAGTGAGTTCAAAGAAAAGAGAGAAAGAGAAGAGTTAAGAGAAAGGAATTCAAAGGAGAAAGAAGAGCAAAATAGCAAGATCCAATCCATTTGTCAATATAAGTCAAATCTTATAGCATTGTTGCATAAGGACCCTTACTATCAAGCTCACATATTTTATCCTAGTCTTTCTACTTTTCTAAGATTTTTGCAGGAAGTTCCAACTTTTCAATTCAAGCATGATCGAATACAAGAAACAAAGGAAGCTATAAAGGAGCCAAGAAGGGTTATCCTATCATCTTCTCATGATCTTGAGATTGTCTTACAAGGTAAGTATAAAATATATCTTGATTTTAAAGATACTAACTTGCTTCCTTATTGTGTAGGTAACCATGGACATAAGAAACCTAAAGTGAAAGGCATTGTGGAAAAGTATTTGTCTAAGAAGTCGCATAAAGAATTCCATGGTCGAGAAAGCAGAATGTTATGTTGGAGAATGCAAATGCAAAGTACCAAGTGGAGGAAAAATAAATCCGAGCACAATTTCAACAAACCAAGTGATTGGGTTTGGAAGCACTTTTGGAAGGAACGAAGAATTTGTCCAAGTCCAAACATAAGAAGACTAAGAAGGATGATATTACATGAAGACTTCAAGATTGCACTTCAAGGAAGTCAAAAAAGTGGTGTTAACTCAAAGAAGGCAAACAAGAAAGGGCCATAGAAATTTTCAAGACGAAAGAAGTGACATGTCCAACGAAGAAAATCATAAATCTTCAAGCTCCAATATACAACTCACAAGGTAAGGAACAAGTTGTTGAGGCTTATCATTGGACTAACTTGATTCGTTTTGATGAAGGAAATGTAAACCTTGATTTGAGGACAAATCCTTTTAAAGAAAGGGGGATGATACGAATCCATTTGTGACCAATTACATATATCAAAGGAGCAATTATTACAAGAAAGGCAAGGAAGATTCAAGAGGCTTTTACACTGCACCTTCAAAAGCTTGTTAATGCACAAGAACCAACAAAGAGTTTTGAGCCCAAATTTATTCATAATGTTACTTCAATGAGTCAAGAAGAGAATGGAGCAAAGATGGCACGGGAAAAGTTGTCTATTTTGAGAGATGGCACGAAGGACAACAAAAAGTGTGCAGATTCGTGAACAGGTGCCTTTGCAGATTGCACCTCTTTGGAGTTTGTGAAGTCAAAAGTTGTCAAACCATATCCAAATGTGAAGCGCCTCCTACAACACATAGATAAGACCATTTGAAGCATGACTACGTTTTCTGATCCGCATTTAAGTGTCTAGAATGATGTGCAATCAAGTTTTAATTTGCATGTCTTATTTTCTACAATTTGCATTAAGTAGTATTTTGAAAAAAACTTTTGGTGTTCTTATGTTGAACGACCATTTGGCCTATTTAAAGGCTTGTAATGCTCTTGTTATGGATAACTTAAGATTAAAACATATTGAAATTCAAGAACTTTTGTTCCTTAACACTTTTGGTGTTGCTTCTTTCAAATCTTGCTTTAGGTTTGATGTTAAACCGATTCATTGGATTAGTCTCGATCAAGCTAATTCTGGAGTGAGTCGTCTTAGGATCTAGGAGTGACCATCGTAGATTCTAAGTCCGATCTAAGAGTGATTCATCTTCTAACCTTACTCTTGGTTGGAATCATTCGGTAAGTTAGTCGTTTTTGTGAATGTTTGCAAGGATCCTAGAAGGACCTCTAGCTTTGTAAACCCGAGCAACCTTGGCGCTTATCAGTTACTTTCTGTAGTAGTACTTAGTAGATTTGTAGTACTTAGTAGATTTGAAATACTTGGTCTTGTTTATAATATATAGAACTTTGGATTGTTATGCTGAATGTAGTTTTGTTGGAGGGACGGGCGGTCCCATTTGTTTCTGTGTGGAAGGGTGTTAATATATAGAAGTGTTTGGTTGTTGTTGAATGTAGTATATTATTGCTTTCCAAGTTAATTCTGAGTTATTCTAAAGTAGAGAGGTCATGTTGAATTTGTACTTGTTTGATCAACTCTTAAATAATTGTGTTTTGAGTTTAAGGTTAGTTTTTGAGTTAAGTTTTAGAATAGATCATGGTGTTGAAATTAGTTTTAGTTGCATATTATGTTTTCAGTTTCAATAATATTGAGATATTATTTTGTGTCAATAAGTTGGAAGGAGATATAATAGTTGGTTAGTTTTGAGTTCTATTTTAAACTGGGGAGGTCATGTTGAAATTTGTATTTTTTTTTATTGTTTGTGTTTTGAATCTAAAGGTTAGTTTTTGAGTTAAGTTTTTCGAATAGATCATGATGTTGAAATAGTTAAGTTTTAGTTGCATATTAGTTTTTGAGTTGCAATAATATTGAGATATTATTTTGCGTGATTAGGTTGGAAGGAGATATATGGTTAGGGTTAGTATTGAGTTATATATTCTAAAGTGGAGAGGTCATGTTGAAATTTGTACTTTATATTATTTGTGTGTTTTGAGTCTAAGGTGAAATATTATCATAAGTCTGAAGGAAATATAGTTGGTTAGTCACGTCTCGGCAAACAATTATTTTTTTAATTAAATTATTCATGAAATAATGACGGTCAATGTCTGTCATGAAATATAGTCATTCCATGATGCACGAGACGTAGATACAATGACGTACAAACAATGACGTTCACACGATGACGACAAACAATGACGCACAAACGGTGACGTATAAACAATGTCGCACATATAATGACTGGCAAAAACTGCCATGCAAAATTAAACAAAACAAGGACACTCATAACGATGTCGGTCACCGCCCGTCATTGTTATCCTTCCATGACGGGCATGTCCGTCATGGAAAAGAAGATTTACATGACGGGCAATGTCCAACATTAAAACTGTCCGTCATTGAAAGGAAATAAGGACACTCGCATAGATGTCAGTCACTGACCAACATGGTTACTCGTTAGTGACGAGCAATGCCCGTCATGAAAAGCTGAATTTGTTGTAGTTGGTAGAGTCCATTAACAATCTTTCCTTTATAGAGAGTATTTCCAGTAACCTTATCCTGAATGAGGAACCAGTCAGAGTCAAATACAAAAATGCAATGATTATGAAGACAAAATTTATGAATTGAAAGAAGATTTGAGGCTAAATTAGAAGCATGAAGCACATTAGAAAGAGTAAATGTGTGCGAGGATGTAGAAAGTATACCACAGCCTGTGTGTGTAATGTTTGAAGGTTGTCCATAGCCAACTGTGACTGATTTCTCTCCATTGTAAGAATCAGTTAGATTCAAATTGGCTAAATCATTGGTCGCATGTGTAACGTCTTGGCGTTTTGAGTTGTGCAACCAGTCAACTTTCAAGGACGAAAGTTTTTTCAAAGGTGGGTAGTCTATAACGTCTCACGTTCTATGGCTCGTTTATTTTAAGAATTAAATTGTGCGTTTAGATTTTTCCCCTAAGTGGATAATTTAAATTCTTGGGATCTCTTAATTTGGAGTTATATTTTTTGGTAAACCAGGATTGAGTTTAATTTCGTTGCACTAAGGTAAATTTAGTTTTCTAATTTTGGAAGAGATTTTAATTAAATCTTATTCTAAGAATTTGGAAATTTAATTTCCTTTTGGTTTATTGTTGTGTTCGAAGCATAAGTTAATCTCTTAATTTATTTTCCAAATTCTTTTAAGTGGGTCTTATTTTGAGAAAAGGATTAAGAAGAATATACCTTTTTTTTTTTTATATAAGGAGCCCATTTGGTTTTGTTTTATTTGGGCTCATCCCTCTTTGATCAAAAAAAGAAAAGAAATAACTAAAGAAAAGTTTTAAAATAAAACAAAAGAAAAAGAAAAGGGAAAACAAATCTAGGGCACCATCTCATCTCTTCCTTTTGGGAAATTGACCCAAATGACCCAGCAAAGTTTTCACTTTGCTCAAATAACCCACCCCTCAAAAAAATTTTCCTAACCCAAAACAGCTTTTTCTGACACGTCAGTGGAAGTAAATGTACTAGATTACCCCTCATTTTATATTCATTACAACTTTAAAGAAGTCCCAGACCTCGGGCGAGTTTTATTCGAACTCGCCCGAGTTTTTGTGAAATTTTCTCTGAATTTGTTCACGGGCGAGTTTTTATACTTTGGGTATCTCAAACAGTTTAAAATATTTATAATTTTAATTGTCATTCTTAATAGCAAATTAACATCCATCCTAGTGGCTTCAGACCCCACTCTTTTTCCTTACTTACCACACGTGTATATGGTAGGAATTGAGGCTCAACACAAACAAATGAAATTTCGGCTCACGACCAGTAAGCCAAAACGTATATTTTTAACATATTATACAAATACATATTATACAAATACATACATATATATATATATTGAAAACCTTGCCTAAAAAACAACCCAAGTTATGGATACTCGCCTGGTTTTTTTTCTGGCGAATTTCATAACTCGGGCGAGTTCTCCTCAAACTCTCCCGAGTTTTCGCCTCTCGTTTTGGCCCTTGGATAATTTTTCGGTAAACTTTCCCGGGCGAGGTCATGCCCGAGAAATAACACATAGGCCTTGCCCAAGTTTAAGCATCTCATTTTGGCCTCTACTTTATTTCCCGGGCGAAGTCATGCCCGAGAACTAAGGCAGAGGCCAATTATCGGGAAAAATTTATGAGTTTTGGATTCTATTTTTGGCCACTCGTTTATAATATATATATATATATATATATATATATATATATCCGTAAACAAAATTATTGATTTGAGATTGCATGAGATTTATGTCCATTTAATTTCAACAAACCCAAATTAAAAATAATAATAAAATTGAGGGCGAAGATTATATGAATCCCAACCGAGATTTTGCAATTTCACTGTAATTCAAGCCCGAGATTGAAGTATAGCATAATAGTGGGATGCTTACGAAGCCATTGAGTAATGCAGTATCTTTTTTAAGTATAGTGAGATTTATGAATTTTGGGCGAGATTTATGCAATTTCGGGTGAGATTCAAGCCCGATTTTGTGGACATTTAATTTCAACAACCCCAAATAAAAAAAAAAATCAAGGGGTCCAGATTTATGCAATATGGATTGAAATCCGAGATTATATTGGTATCTATTTGAAAGAATGATTCGTTGTTATAAACAAAAGCTCAAGAAATTTGAAAGAAAGTAAAAAATATATATATAAAGTTGGAAGAAATAGAAACAAAACAAAGGGTATTTTGTACTTTAACATCACCTAATTTATCATCAAGGGTATAAATGTAATTTCAGTTCATTTTTAACTAATTAAAATAATAAAATAGGTTAGAAAAAACAATTTTGAATGGATAGGTTATTTGAGAACACCAAAACTTTTTGTGGGTCAAATCAGTCAATATCTGCTTCCTGTTCTTCCTTTCCTTACCCTAGTCGCTGGCCCCTCCTCCTTGCCGGTGTTACCTCCGGCGACACTATACCTGCGACGGCGTGATGTGACCCGATGGCAGCAGCAACGACCCTCCACAGACGGCATCGATTTGCGATGTCTCTCCGGTGGCACGCCTTCAACGAACAAGAAACACAACGGTGGCATTCGTTTTCTGGCGTAGATTAGGCACCGCTCGAGGCGACACATGGTTGCAGAACTCACGACGACAATTTCTGCACCTGTTCGTGACAGCTTCGGTGTCTGGCCACGCCAGATCTACAACGGCGACACTCCACTCGTGAGCTCTCCGACAATCCACACCTCAGCGGTGGCACAGTGTGTTCTGCACTGGCGCAACTTCCTACACGCAGCGGCGAGATTTCATCCTACACGCAGCGGATTACGTGTTCTTAGCTCATATTCGGCGAATCTCTGGCGACCCACGGCCGTGTGTGTTCCAAAGACCACATACAACTCCGATTTGTGGCGTTTGCTCCCTTTCGGAGACGTTAGACAATTACCCACACATAACCGGAGCTTGATTCATGATACCCACTCTATTCGGCATTGGTTCAACATTGATCCACTTGTAATCGGACCCAAATCTGCGTTACCCATCAGTTTTCGGCATCGGGACAGCAAGCCTAAGGCCATCAGTTTTCATTTTGAGAGCCCGAACATCCTCGGCGTCGACCCAGTCCTAACCCATGAGGTTTTAGGGTGAGTTAGTAGGTAACAAATCACCTCAACTTAGTTTCGACGCAAGTTAAGTGTTTTTGAGTTGGATTCTAACCCAAAGCTTGGTCTCTTTCGATTTAGGAAGCCTTCGGTGAAGTTTAGGAGCCTTAGGACCTTGAGTAAATAGTTTCTTACTGAAGGGATTGTTTGTTGTGTGTTGCTATGAACGTGTTTGTTTGTGTGCCTATGAATGTTGTTGTTGCATGATTGCTTGCGGTTGGTACTACTTTATACATATTGGTTGTGTTCTGAATGCTATGAAACTTTTTTTGAGTGTTGGATGCGTTTCTGGATATATGTCGGCTACGTCTCTTTTGTGAATTATATACGTGGTGGTGTGTAAAGCATGTTGAATGTTGAGAGAAAGGTTTTCTTGTGATGTTGGATGGCCATGTCTAGATGATAGTGGCATATGTTTCGTGTATAATGGATGTTGCATTGTTTGAGATAATTTCTGCATGGGTCATGACTCAGAAGCATGTAGGACTGTGGTGAGAGTTTCGAGATATAATGAAGTGTGTGGATGAGTAACAGGGTCAGAGGGCTGGTACGCCACTAGTTGGGTATCGAGACTCCAGGTGCGAAGGTCAGGGATCATACCCCAACTTGGTAGAGATGAGTGTCGAGGCTCCGGGTACAAAGATCGGGGCTCGGCACGGTGATTCTAATTGTGGAGTAGTCGTCGATACCTTGGGGATAAATGTCAAGGGTCAATGCACAGTTTAAGGCCTTAGGGATAAATGGCAAGGGCCGATACGATTAGAGGAGTTAGACTTGGAGGACTAACATAATGTGATGCACAGTACAAGGCCTTGGGGATAAATGGCAAGGACCGATACGATTCGAGGAGTTAGACTTGGAGGACTAACATAATGTAATGCACAGTTCAAGACCTTGGGGATAAATGGCAAGGTCGAACGCCAAGCTTCTGTAGATGAGTGTCGAGCCTTGGGGATAAATGTCAAGGGTCGATACGATTCGAGGAGTTAGACTTGGAGGACTAACATAATGTGATAGGTTAGAAGTTACTTGGGGGCCAAGGACCAATACGTTGAGTAGTAGTTAAGGCCTTGGGATAAATGTCAAGGTCCAACATCGAGCACCATAGAGAAGTGTCTATGCCTTGGCTATGCAAGGTCAGGGGTCGGTACGACTCGAAGGAGTAAGTCTTGGAGGAATCAAGAAAGAGAACTAGTGAGTTAAGATGTGAGGATGAGTTTGACATGTATGGTATATGTTTAGTTAAGCTTATGCATAAATTGATTCTTGTAATATGTTTATTGCATTTAGGGCTTGAGATTAATGATAAGCATCATGTGTTGATTCTTTGATAAGCATGACACATTGTTTCCTTGATAAGCATGCTGTTTGTACGTGACCCCTTAGATAAGGGCTGCTTACTAGGTACTATGGTTGAACTAATCCCTCTTTTTCCCCCTCAAGTTTTGCAGGTATCAAGCTAACTCTTGGAATGGTGTTGGCGAGGAGGAGACTTGACTAGAGAGACCATTTAACACTGCGTTGTTAAGGTTCACTTTGAATAGGATAGTTATAGTTGTTTATTTGTAGCTCGAGTCTGTTATTAGATTAATACATTGGTTTGTTAATGTAACGCCCCAGAACTTCCCACACACTTCTAGGTCACGTTAACTACCCAACTGTTTAAACTTAACCCCAAACACGAGATGTCAACTCCTTGTGTAATAATTATATATAAAATCAAGCTTCACCTCTCATCATTTTGACAATGAATCAATTCTATAGAATATCAATCAACATCATCCGTGGACAACCTCACGAGGCAAATTTATTATTCCAACTAGGCAAAACTCAATGAATGGAAGAAAACTAAAATGAACACCTATCCCGAAGTAAAATAAACAACAAGTGGGAACCTCCTAATTATTCAAATAAGAACAAATAGT
The DNA here is from genome assembly GCF_013281855.1 of Momordica charantia. Lineage (NCBI taxonomy): Eukaryota > Viridiplantae > Streptophyta > Magnoliopsida > Cucurbitales > Cucurbitaceae > Momordica > Momordica charantia. The sequence goes on from NW_028275306.1 coordinate 20,008, forward strand.
TTATCGACCAAAACATAGGGTTTTAACCATCCAAAAACTTAAGCTAAGCAAACGTAACTACGCAGCCTATGGTCCTCGTTCGTCATGTCTCCTCCGTCTCATCACCATGGTCGCCAACGAGTCCTTCACCTGAAACAATAATTGTAGAGGGGGTGTGAGTATATAAAATATACTCCGTAAGTAGCCTCACCAACAACGCACACACATCATGCTCAACCAAATCATGAAACATTCATAGTCATGCTCTTCATCACATTATGCAATCAAACATAGACACATTTTATAAGATTCGGCAACAACCACAACCATGAACAAATTCACTACCAACATAGACACATTCTATAAGATTCGGCAACAACCACAACTATGAACAAATTAGCTACCAACCTCGAGTCTTCCTAACATCTCAAGTACCTTTACGCTTATCACAGCTATTCTAGCCCTCCACAGTTAACTCCTTCAAGTAGAGTCGACCTCTGACCATTTATACCCAGAACCCCGACACTATCGCATCGGCCCTCGACCATTTTTACCCAAGGCCCCGATGACTTCACCATCTATCAGCCATTGACCATTTTTACCCAAGGCCCCAATAGTATTCCTTCCAAAAGACTGCTCGCATCGACCCTCGACCAGTTAGTGACATATCAGCCCCCCGACCATTTATACCCGAGGCCCTGACACTTACCCATTCACTTTCCCCAAGAATCCAACTCTCACAAGAGTCTCACCATATGCTTTCTTAAGCCATGACCCATGCACCTTTCAACTCACAAACACAATTCAGCATGCTTCAACAACATAAACATCATTCTAATAATGAAACAATAAACCAATCATGCTTTCACAATATAACATTTCTTAACAACAGCTCCACAATGAGTTTTGTCACAACAAAGCATAACCAAACAAATTTTAAACAATTAGAGCCCAACACAGTTCACCCACAACACTTAATATCCAACATCAATATTCAATAAGCATTGCTAGATATAATAACACACACAAAACACACCGAACAATTTATGCATATTCAGACAACAAACATCCCTACAATAATTCGCAGCAGTTTAGCAAAGCAGAAAATTACGCCATTATCACCAACAAATATTCAACTCTACTCCAAGTATACAGATTAACACAAACGAGAGTTACCAAGCACAATAGCGTATCAAAATCAATATTAAACGCCACAAAACAATCAATATTAGAAACCATCTAACACCCATTAACGCACGCACACGCCCCTTGTCTACTTACTCAATGGCCCTAACGCTACTAAGCTCGCCGAAGGATTCCCTAAATCAAAGGCAACCAAGCTTGAGTTAGCACTAACTAAAAAAAACACTTAAATACATTTGAAACCGAGTTTAGGTGAGTCGTTACCTATAACTCACACTAAAACTACTTGGGTTAGGAGTGGGTAGACGCGAGGAGGTTCGGGCTCCTAAAATAGAGTTTGAAAGCCCTTACGCTTGCTGGTTCGATGTCGAAAAGCGATGGGTAATGCTAGTTTGGGTCCGAAAAGGGGTGGGTCAGTGTCGAAACAACGCTGAAGGGGGTGAAATACTGCAAAAACGGGTCACCGAAGTAGTAGTTTACGTCCTGGCCGCCGGTCACCACTGGAGAAGAGGTGAACGCTGCAGATATGGGTTGTATCAGATCTGGTCGCCGGCCGTTCGGGTGCTCAAGATGCCGAAATCCGTGCTTAACGTCGCCGCTGTCGAATGGAAGTCCGTGGTCACGCTGGAGCTACTCCACGATGCCACAGATCGGTGCGGGAGGGAGGGGTGACGCCGGAACACTGCAGAATCTCGTCGGATTGCTCGAAATCATGCTAGAGGAAGCCGAATCTCGAGCTGCAACCGCACCGTTGCTGCGCCGTTGGGTCGTGGGTCACCGGAGGCCGTCGGTTCGAAGGATGCCGAACAGGCCGCGCCACCACCGTGTGCCGTTGGTGTCGCTGGAGAAGGAAGGTGGACTGGGGGGGGGGCGGCTGCTACAAACGGGAAGGAGAAGATGAAGCTTAGGGTTTCTCTTTTTTCTTTTTCTTTTTCTTTCTTTTGTTTTAAAACCAACCCAACCCAAAAGCCCAACATAACTAAGCCTAAGAGAAAAAAAAAAACCCACCCCAACTTAAGATAAAACCAACCACGCTGAGCCCGATATATATATAAATTTAATTAAAGTTTAATTTTTTTAAAAAAAAAATTAAATGAAAATCTACCGATCCGAGGCTAACTAACCTGAGGGACTCGGGGCGTTACAGTTAAGTTCCTTATTTAAGGAATGCTTTAGGATCGACAGTTCGTTATTCTTGAGAACATTAATTTTGTTTAGCTACTTGAACTGTGGTGATGTAATCTATTGAAGACATTTACCAGTATAATACATTTGTTCAAGTTGAACTTGACTTAGCTTTTGCTTCGCTGCTATTTGAGAAAGTTAGATTCATGTAGTGGATGATTTATGATTAGTGAAGATTTTATTGAGAAGTTTTATAAGGTTAGATTGTTATTAAACTATTAACTGTGAAGAATTTGAGTTTCGTTAGAACTTTAATGTTGTTTGGTTTGCTTAGTGCAAGTTTTTGTAAGTGTTATTATTCATAGTAGCGCAGTGGAAGCGTGGTGAGAGTTTGTCATAGCATGTTTCTCGAGTGGTTTAATTCTCAAGTACGAAGAGGACTTTTAGTGGCTTTTAGTAATGGTCCCCAATGGGATGTCGAAAATCCTGGGGCGTTACAGCATGTGCGTTGCAGCCACTATCTAACAACCAAAAATTAGTGTGAGTATTAGATGATGAATAAGGAGGAATTATTGAAAATATTTGTGAAAATATTGATATACAATTGATAGACTACTGATGTAAGTATCTAATATACTACTGATATAATTAGGGAAAATATTTGCTATATTTGAAATTTTTAAATATAGATGATATTATTTTAAAATAGATAAAAGATTTTTGCTGCCATTGCAATTTCCCTTTTAAAAATTAGTTTTGAAATAGTTATATTTAAAAAAAAAATTTACAAAATTTGAAATAGTTATACTTAAATAATTTTTTTTACAATATTACAAAAACCTATAAATGCCCATGTATGATAAAACTTCTAGAAAAGTATACTGAAATACTGAAGCTATGAAAAAAATGAGTTAAATTTTTTTTTTCACAGCTAACAAGCAAAACAAATTAAAAAGTCTTCAGAAGCAATAATACAAAGCCACTCAAGTATGGTACCCCTCCAACTCATCTTTCGTTCAGCTTCCAACGTCACACGAGCTAGGTCATGAGCCACGCGATTCACTTCTCGTCTTGATATGGCAAATTGAGACAATCTTCTTCACTTCCAATAGCGCCCGAATTTCTTCGGCCAGCCAAAGAACTTTTTTGAAGTCATCCATCTCCTTATTCATTAGCCATTTGACATCCAATAAATCTGTTTCTAGGTAAACATCAACACCATTTGGATTGTCCAAATTGTGAATCCCTTCTAGCATAGCCAATGTTTTCAGGTGTTTGATGCAAATTTTCTCCCGAATAAAGGAGCTACCAGCTAAATAATTGTGCCTTCTTCCTTTCGAATCACCCACCCTAATCCACCGTGTTGACGCTCTTGGAACCAAGCTGCATCAACATTAAGCTGCCAAAAGCTGGTATGAGGTAAGGTTCACTTGATGATCTCTCTCTCTCACACTGTTTATCGATCAAGAAACACAATTGTTGATGTGTCTGAATTTCCCACTTGAAAAGCACCTTGTTCCTATATTACCATGTATTTCACAAGGTCAGCAACGCTATATCAAGCTCAGTCCCCTTCACGTTGTTCACAGGCTAGTCCCAATAATCTGCAATCTTCCATCCTTTACTGTTAGACCAACCAGAACTCGAGTTAGCATTTAGAATGTAATTCCAATTATATTTAGTTACTTCACACTCCCAAAGAAGATGCTAAGTTGTCTCCTCATGTTTCCTACAAAAAACACAAGAAGAATAACTGGTGATGCCTTTTAAGCACAAGTTAGACTTATTAAGAATAATATCACTAAGAATTCTCCAGCAGCAGATTCTAAATTTAGGACGGACTTTGGCCTTCGACTAGCTATTCCATCTGTTTTTTAGATGATCATTTTTGGACGAAGAAGTCTCCTCCAAATTAACAGCTCCCTTCCCCAATGTGTAAGCACTTTTCACAGTAAATATCCCTTTTTTGTCTAAGATCCCAAATAATCTCATCACCCTTATTCGTTTTACGTAAAGGTATCTCTAAAATAAGATTGGCCTCTGACTCCATAAAAATGGATCTTATCTTTCCCTCATTCCAATAGCATTTCGACATCATCAAGGAAGTAACAAGTTCTTTCAATAACAAGGGTGGACAAGAAAGTGGTTTAAAATTGTCCTCTCGTGTCAGCCATGGATCATTCCCAATAAAAATAGAAAGCCCATTTCCAATTCTCTACCGACAGCCCTTTTCAAAGAGGCCATACTCCCACTAAGTTACTTCGCCTGGCAAAGGAAGGGTTGTGTCCTAACTCAGCCTTTAAAAAGTTGTCTGTTTGAAAGTATTTTCCTTTCAGAATTTATGACGGGGGAGTAGAAGGATTCCTTAAAATTCGCCAGCTTTGCTTAGCTAACATTGCTTGATTGCAGGTTCTAACATCCTTGAACCTCATTTCTCCCTGCTTCTTCCTCGCGTAAAGCTTTTCCCAACCTTGCTAGTGAATTTTACGTGCTCTAGAGTTGACCCCACAAAAATCTTGCATAAATTGTTGTAATCTCATTACACAGACCCATGGGTAGCTGGAAGCAACTCATAGTGTAATCAGGAATTGCTTGAGCAGCTGTTTTGATAAGGACTTCCTTTCCTCTCATCGAGAACAATTTTCCTTTCCAACCTTGGAGTGCTTTCCACACTATCTCTTTGATTGAGTTGAACACCTTGCACCGGTTTCTAGACACTTGTGACGGAAGTCCAAGGTATCGGCCCAAATGATTAGTGAAAGGGACTTGGAGCTCCCTTTCCAACCTTGGGTCATGTACATTGAAAAAATAAACCTCTTACCACTATTCCAACATCCTAAGATGTAAACATCGAATTCTTTTACAAAAACAAAAGTATTAATTTATTTTTTTAAACTCAGAAAAACCTACGAGTTTTGTTCAATTAAAACAGAAAATTAAATAACTTTTTTTTATTTATTTAGAAATTAACAAGATTATTTAAAAGAAAAAAAAAACTTTTATTTAAAAACAAAGTCAAATTTACTTTAACAACTTATTTGCTAAAAAAACTGATTTTTTTTGTTAAGATTCTTTTCAAAACCGTAACCACCGAACCATTAAAAGAAATTTTAAAAAATGAGATTTTATTCTAAAATCCTCTGTTTTTATCTCCTCCTTTAAAATCCTACGGCAGAAGATTCTTTTTTAATTAAAAAATAAAACAAAGTTAACACAAAAAAAGTAAACCTTGTTAAAAAAAAATCATTTTAAATAAAAACTATCTCTTAAACTTTGAATTCAAATTTAAAAGAATCCAAATTTTTTTAAACAAAATTTATTTTATAAAACTCCTATTTTTTTCAACGTATTTTAACCAAAATTTTAAAGTAAATATTTTATTAAAATAAAATAAAATTTATATTTATTTCATTTAAAAAAACTCTTCTTTATTAGAAAAAGAAAACCTTTTATTTTAAAACAAAATTTAAAATATCAAAATCCTTATTTTATTTTCAAAAACTTATTTAAAATTAATTTAGAAGATTTTTTTATCTTAAAAAAAAGGTTTCTTATTAAAAGCATTTTTTTAAAAAAAAAAAAGAAAAAAAAACTTTTTCTTAAAAAAACATTAAAAAAAAATCTTTTGATAGAAATAAAAGAATTTGTTTCAAATTAAAAGCATGATTTACAAAGCCTTTTCCTTATTTAGAAAAAAAAAATCTTTTCAACGTATTTGATACTTACTTAAAACGCACTACTGCGAACGAAATGGTCGGAGTGCCAGCGGGCTTTGAAGAAGCTGTGAAGAAGGTTGTTGCTGCTGTGATGGGTTTTTTGTGTGTTGTGTGCCCTTAAATACACAAAAAAATAACAGTAACAATGCGTGAGTCGAGTAAAACCATAGAGAAAAAAGGAAAGGAAAGCGTAGGAGACACCACGTGGCTGGAACTTTGACGAGGAAAAGATCAATTCTGTTAAAAATCAAACCATTTGTTTAACATAAAATCTTTATTTTTTTAATTCTTATTATTAATAAAATCAAAATCTTTAAAACAAAATCTATATTTTTTTAATTTAATTTAAACTTTAGCTTATAACCAATAATAAAGTAATCTTATAGTATTTTAAACCAAAAAAAATAAAACTTAATAAAACAAAAATTAAATAGTAAAAATTAAAATTAAAATGAAGCCGAACCAAATACGGAATCTACAGCTTGCCCCCCGTTGTGTTTCCTTGCAGAACTAAAAGGGTAGACAAAGGCAAAAGACAAAGTATTTGGGAAGGCGAAAATTTTATTCAGACAAGACAAGATAGAGATGGACCCAACTGGACACTAGGCAGGATCCCGACATGCAAAGAACCTGTACTTGATACAGGCATTAACGTCGATCTTGGATCGGGTTTGATTTAATCTACATGATAAGTGCGATGGACCTGGCTTGACATAGGCTTTGACCACAATCTTGGATCAGGTTAGATTTAACCCAATGATAAAATGCAACGGACCTGACTTTAACACAAGCTTCGACCTCGGCTTGGATCGGGTTCAATTTAATCGAATGATAAAATGCAACGGACCTGACTTTCACACAGGCTTCGACCTCGGCTTGGATCGGGTTCGATTTAACCGAATGATAATGCAATGGACCTGACTTTAACAACATGCTTCGACCTTGACTTGGATCGGGTTTGATTTAACCAAATGATAAAATGCAACGGACCTGGCTTTAACAACAGGCTTCGGCCTCGACTTGGATCAGGTTCGATTTAACCGAATGAGAATATGCAACGGACCTGGCTTTCACAACAGGCTTCGACCTCGACTTGGATCGGGTTTGATTTAACCAAATGATAAAATGCGACGGACCTGACTTTAACAACAGGCTTCGACCTCGACTTGGATCGGGTTCGATTTAACTGTAGATAAATGTTTGATCACAAAAATTACCAAGCTTACGAGCTCGGCTTGGACGGAATGATGACCTTGAGGATTAGCTGAATTTTGGTGAGCAGGAGACTTGCAAGAGAAAACACTCTGATGCCCAAGTTAGGAAGAATCCGAGTTGTATTCGAGGGAAAAAAACAGTGTTTGCATACCTTGGATAAAAGCAAATGATTTCTATATATAGGCACAGACAGGACTCCCGACCAAGCCTCAACGACTCTTTAAGGTAAGCGTGAGTTACGGCGTACTGTCGTGGAGTTTGTTGAAATATGCGGCTAAGCAAGACACAGCTAGGTCGATTCAAACAAAGAATGGGAACGAGACCAAAGGAGATCATGGTTGGCTCGGCCATAACGGGCGTTGGCTCAATAGACAGTGGAAGCTGATAAAACTTTTCTCTTCTAGTAAGGATATGCCACCTAAGTGTAGGGTTTAGAGTTTCTTTAAACTTGCTAGCATGAGATATGCACTTGGCGCAAGACGATAAGACTAACACCACATGTTCATGCTAATGCGAACTTCCAATGGCAGTATGTAGTACTTATCGTAGCGAAATATTACATACGAGCGAGAGGTTAGATCAATCCAATTCATCCTAACAAACCGACACTACACTACGTAGGTACCTGTGCAGGTGAGGTGCTGGTCGGTCTTAGAAAGGCCCGTAGCGGCGTGAAGAGTCAACGACTGGAATGCCCAAAGATCATAAAGGATGGGATAGGAATGGAGGCCGTGGAAAGCTGTACTCATATTAAATTGTGTCCCCTTGTAAACGAAAGAGCTCCTGTCAGAAATAGCTAATGAAGAGCAGGCACCCTGTCGCTAACAATTGAGTGTGGCCTATGAACTAGCTCTAACTCTACAGGCCGAGGAAAAGCTAAAGACATCTACAGAAGGCTTCATGGGAAGCTGCTGCGCAACCTCTGGTGCAATTATCTTAGGACGGATGGTGCATCTACAAATGTGTATTGCCCCAATGTCATGAATGACAAATGATGCTCCATTTTACTTTCCATTTATTCTTATCATTTGACAATGTGTGACAGTATATGATCTGTTTTTTATTTCGTTTAACCAATGAATTTGACCCCGACGCATGCTGCAATAATATATATGCAATCCTAGATGGTTGGATCATGTATGTATGATACTCATTTTTATTTTGGCTCAAACCATAAAATGTGATTATGAATGCACAATGCATGAAACTTAAATTTTCATAATATAATCATGATATGACAACCTTTTTTTTTTTTTTTGAAGAATATGTATGCAAGTGATGTGTATGCATGATTAGTGAAAATATAGTTGAGAGAACAAGAAGTTTTTCCATACTTTGCAAAGATATTACTTTTTTTGTCTACTCTCATCCTTCTTATTAGCAATTATTTAGCAAAAGAATCAAATAAGAAAAGGTAATATCAACATTGGAAGAAACACATCAACTGTTCTTTTTTTCCTTTTGCTTTTTTTTCTTTATTTTTTATTTATTTACTTTTTAATGAATGTTTTCACTCGATTGGAGATATACAAGGTAACTTCTCAACTATATCAGGTTTGGAAGGGAATTTTTTTGTAGAGGTATCTCATGTGCCAGTTTAGAGAACAATCAAAGGTAACTCATAGCATTGTACATCTTGTTTGATTAAACTGCTTCATAAACTCAACCTTATAATTGACATGAAAAGATCGGTTACAAGAAAATGGATTTAACATTAGGAGTAATGGAGGATAGGAATCATGATTTTGCAACAAAGCTTGACAATGAATAAAAGTCAGCAGGCTTCCTTTTTAAAGAAAATGAAACCAAGAATTCATGGATATTTTGTCAAATCTCTGGAACAATAAGAGATTGAAATATATTTTTAAGAGCTTTGGTGAGAGATTAGAGTAGGATCAAATGAATAGAAGAGTAGAAATGACCTAATTTCTTTGGACAAATAACTTTGAGAATTGGTTGCGTAACTCTCGAAGAGTTTATCTCATGTACCTCACTCCTTCTTTGAGCTTAGCTGGAGAAATTTGATGAAATCATCTTTCTAACCACATGTTATTCTTCACGAAAATGTTTTTGTGGTCCACTTTGAAGGTAAATATCTTTTTAACCTTAGCTCTGAAGTGTCGTTCTTCATGGCAATATTGTTGCAGTCTACTTATTGAATGTAAATGACTGCTCCTTTTAGCTTTCAATTTCAAAATGAAGTTCTTTATGGAATGTTGTATAACAGCCCACTTTGTGCAGTGAAGGACCTTCAAAATTGAAAGATTTCCTGAGAGAGAAATGAGATCTCCTTAGTCTGAAGATGGCCTTTGTCTCATGATCCTGCCCCAGCTTGCAAATGATAGTTTTGCCCCAGTGTAGCAGATGACGGCTTTTGCCCCAATATAGTAATGATCAAATTTGCCCTAGTGTGGAGATTTGCAAAGAAGACCTTGAAGCCTTTGAAATTGTTGTTGTAGATTTCTGTTGATTGCCCCAGTCATTGAACTAAAAAATGGTGCAATCATGTATAAAAATGCGTAGTTGCCTCTACTGCTATTCCAAATTATGTCTTTGCTACTGCTCTAGTAAAAATTGCTCTCAAACGAAACTCATCAAAGGAGACTGAGATCTTGAGACTATTTGTCAGGCCGCTAACTTCCCAATTCTCAAAATCACTATCCTCGGTCTTGGTATCACTTTTTACTCAAAAGAAGAAAGTAGACGAAGGATTAAGATAGTAGAACAATAGAAAGTGAAAGAAGGAAGTCAGAGTAGGGAAATTTTGAGCAACTACAAGTACAAATTCATGAAGCGGTCAATCATAAGAGCCCAATGTTATTTTATTACCTTCAAAGTTCTTAGGGTAACACTAAGTGGATAATTTTGGATATTTACCACGCAATTAGATGTGACAGGTTTGATAAAAGACATTTATGGTAAGTAGGCAAATATTGATATTCCTCACAAAAATTGTATGTGACGGGCTGAGCAAATGTTTTTTTTGCAGTAAATGGTCAACTCTCAATGTTGACTATATTTACCATATATCGGTAAGCTAGGCTCAAGGCAGATTAGGCTTAAAGTAAGCTAAGCTCAAGGTTTTACAGGGAGTGAGTAATTTTGGTTCCTCACCTCAATAGGCATGCTTGCCCCAGTATGAAACTTGGTGGTTTGCTGGTTAGCACATGAGCAGCAATAGGAAGACCAAGATAAAATTGGTTTGAGTTACGGATTTATCCCGACAACAAAGTCCGGAAAAATGGTTGAGTTTTGAAAAAGATTATATCTCATTGAGGACCTTGAAGGCATTCACATTTTCATTTTTTCCCATTTTTTATTTCTTTTTTCACTTCTTTTTTTGTTTCCTCCTAGTGACTTACAATAATTGGTTTATGATTCTTGCTAAGGTCTCCACTAACAAGAATTATAAGAGTAGACCATACAAAAATTATCATTGAAAAACTCCAAAACATGTAATTTCATTTTTATCGAGAGCATTTTCAAAGAAAATATTTTTTGTTTTTTTGTTCTTTTATTTTTCAACCAATGATATAATATGAGTGATGCATGAATGAATGTATGACGACTTAGATTTAAAAAAAAAATAGCTCAATTTCCACACACTCACATTCCTTTTTACAAGTACTCAGCTAAATCATGGGTGACTAAAGCTTCATTGTCGTTTTAACACTAGCAAGCAATCTCAAAGATGACTTCAAAGAATAAATAAACTTTATTGATAATGCAAAGTAATAGGTCAACATTGATTTTAATAATCTTGTACACTCATGATTCTAGTGTTTCATGTATTGACCATCTTCCTTTGAAAACTTTAGCCATCCTGCCCTCATTAGCACTTGCACTTTATGCTTCAGTGAAGTATTGTTCTCAGTTGAATGACCTACAGCTCCTGCATGGTAATCACAACGAACATGCGGGTCGTACCACTTTGAATAAGGTGGTTGTAATGGCTCTACGGGTACGGGAGCTAATAGATTACCTTGAAATAATTGGGATAACAACTTGGTATAGGATATTGGGATCAAATGAAAGCTCTCTCACTTTAGTTGTCTCCGACTACTATGATTGTCAGGTAATGTTTGTGGATCATTCTACAGAGTCAATGAGTTTATGGGTGCCGTAGAAGGACTGTATGCCACGAATCCTTGTTGGTGCTTCCCCTTGCGCTTCGAAACTACTGCCTGAACTTTATTTTTCCTTTTAAAAGAGCTTCTATTCGTTTCAAGGTGTGGCTCTTTATTAATTAAATGCACTGGCGGTTGTTCCATTGCTTCTCCCCATCTCTGAGCATATTCTTTCCCTGTAGTCTCTTCAACATTTCCATTGGTAACATTTTATTTTTCTTTACCTTTTAAAATATTTGAGTGAATGGTCTTTGATGCTTGTCCATCTTGGAATGTGAATTCAACCTGATAGATTGTAGGAGCTTGTTGGCCTTTCTTGGAAAGCTGAGCTTCATGTGATGAATTATGCTGGGGGAAGCCTCTATTGACTGACAAGGAGGTGAGTTCACCTTAGGTAATGAATTATTATGAGGTTCGACTAAATTGTTAGGTTGAGAAATGCCATCAACAATATTTTTTAAGATATAGAAAATTTATGTGATTTGTCCCTGAATCTTATCAATATCTTGTCTCATCTTCTTTAGCTCTACATTCTGCACCTCCATGATCTGTTCTTGAATCTCGCCTCTTATTTTCTTTAGCTCAGTATTCAATTCTTCCATGACCCGTTCGTGGATTTCGATTCTAAGTTTCTTTAGCTCAGCGTTAAATTCTTCCATGTTATGCTGCTTTATGTACCTTGTATATAAAGAATAGTAAATATGTGGTTCTTTAGCTATTTTTTCTAAGAGTCCATATTAATTATAATGTAATGGAGAATGCACAGATTTTGATTTTTTTAAGATAGAATTTGATATGCATGAGATAATGTTATGCAAATTTTGGATCACAAATTAAGGGAAATTTTAAATGATTATGAACATGTGAAATGATGCATGCATAAGATGATATTTTTTTAATTTATGTTATGGACATGCAGAATGATACAAGGAAAGAACAGTTTCAATTTACTTTAAGAAAAAAAATGTGCTACCAATTACCGCGAAGTGATATGATATACAATCTAAATGCATGTAAATGTAATGCTAGACTATAAATCATCCCAGGAGGGAAGATCATGAATATGCGCATGAAATGAAATCTTAGGGTTATAAGGACGAACTCCTAAATAATTGAATAAGTTTAAAAGTTTTTATGTGCCTACAACAGAGACATTTACAACCCCCTTTGAAATGCAACACTTCTATCTAAACTTAAGCAAATAGTTAGGAAGAAATAAGGTAAATGCTTTTTTCCTTTTCTTTTTTTTTTAGATTAAAAAAAAAGTGGTTCATTTAAAACCTTATGGTTAAAACTCGGCCAAATTGACCCTATTTATTATTATTTTTTTAAAATAAACAATATGACACAACAAAAATAAAATGTAATATGAATATGAGCGTGAAGTTATGTACTAATGCATCCTAGAGGATAATGGCCCCCAAATCTTCCATATGCTTTTGCAGTATGGTTGACCTGAGTGGAGAATTTCATGCGCCTGCACGGGAACCAAAATTCCACGAAGGTCACACTACTCAGTCTCCGATCTAATCTTAAGGGTAAAGCCTGGGTAGGAGGCTTGTGAATGTGTGTGAGATGCGTGATGATGCAAAATAAAATCATAATGCATAAAAAAATATTTACAAAAATTGAAAAAATAACAAATAACAAAAATGGACCCAAAACATATTACAATAGGATAATAAACGACAAAATAAATGGCTTGACTCTCTTAATATTCCCCAGTGGAGTCGCCAAGCTGTCGCAACGTCATCGCGACGTGGAGCGGCCGACGTCATCCCCTGAAGGGTCTCTTTCGAGATAAGGGTTTGGAGTCGCCACCAATCATCTACGAGGTGTGATTGGTCACCTAAAAATAAAGACAAGGTCTGCGAAAATAGATTATTGGTTCGGGAGTCGACTGAGCGTAGGGAAGGTGTTAGCACCCTACGATACCCGTTCGAAAACGGTACCACATTTTGTCAAAAATTATCCTATTATTTTATTTGGTCCAAAAAAAAGTTTTTATTTTATTTTAAATGTCTCATATTATATTAATTCACACCTTGTTATAAGATTTGAATTAATAGGTATGAGTGGCACGAAGGCCATTAGAAAAATTTTAACACCCCGAGAATATTGGAAGGTCATAATTTTCGTAATTGGAGTTTTTAAAATAATTATTTAGCAAAAAATAATAAATAAAAAAATAATTTTAATTTTATGGAACATTAAGACTTGAAGTTACAACATTAGTGATAACACTCCAATGTCTCATCAACGTGCCATCACCTTGAGATTTAAGCTGTGTTCCTTTTTTAAAATACAAATTTGTATTTTTGAATTTTGTTAAAAAAACTCTAATGGAAATCTTTTATTTAAAAGAATTATTTAGAAAAAACAATGATAAAATGAGGCATGCAAAGACTCGAACTTGGGTCATGTACATTGAAAAAACAAACATCTTCCCACTATTCCAACATCCTAAGATGTAAATATTGTATTCTTTTACAAGAACAAGAGTTTTAATTTATTTTTTTAAACTAAAAAAAAACCTACAAATTTTGTTAAATTAAAACAGAAAAATAAATAACTTTTTTTATTTATTTCGAAATTAATAATATTATTTAAAAGAAAAAAAACTTTTATTTAAAAACAAAGTCAAATTTACTTTAACAAAACTTATTTGCTAAAAAAAATGATTTTTTTTTTGTTAAGATTCTTTTCAAAACAATAACTACCGAACCATTAAAAGAAATTTTAAAAAATGAGATTTTATTCTAAAATACTCTGTTTTTATCTCCTCCTTTAAAATCCTGCAGCAGAAGATTCTTTTTTAATTAAAAAATAAAACAAAGTTAACACAAAAAAAGTAAACCTTGTAAAAAAAAAAATCATTTTAAATAAAAACTATCTCTTAAACTTTGAATTCAAATTTAAAAGAATCCAAAATTTTTTAAACAAGATTTATTTTATAAAACTTTTATTTTTTTCAACGTATTTTAACCAAAATTTTAAAGTAAATATTTTATTAAAATAAAATAAAATTTATATTTATTTCATTTAAAAAACTCTTCTTTATTAGAAAAAGAAAACCTTTTATTTTAAAACAAATTTTAAAATATCAAAATCTTTATTTTATTTTCAAAACTTATTTAAAATTAATTTAGAAGATTTTTTTTATCTTATAAAAAAGGTTTCTTACTAAAAGCATTTTCTTAAAAAAAAAAAAATAAAAAAAACTTTTTCTTAAAAAAACATTTTTTTCTAAAAAAAAATCTTTTCATAGAAACAAAAGAATCTGTTTCAAATTAAAAGCATGATTTCCAAAGCCTTTCCCTTATTTAGAAAAAAAAATCTTTTCAACGTATTTGATACTTACTTAAAACACACTACTGCGAACGAAATCGTCGGAGTGCCAGCGGGCTTGGAAGAAGCTGTGAAGAAGGTTGTTGCTGCTGTCGTTCGCGTCGTTCCCTTGCGTCGTCGGAGGTCGTGGGTATGAAGGAGAAAAGTGGTGATGGTGGGATAAGAGAGATGAAGAGAAGAAGATACGGTGATGAGTTTCTAACTGTCTGCGCTGTGTGGTTTTCTGTGTGTTGTGTGCCCTTTAAATACACAAAAAAATAACAGTAATAATGCGTGAGTCGAGTAAAACGATAGAGAAAAAAAAGGAAAGGAAAGCGTAGGAGACACTACGTGGCTGGAACTTTGACGAGGAAAAGATCAATTCTGTTAAAAATAAAACCATTTGTTTAACATAAAATCTTTATTTTTTTTTAATTCTTATTATTAATAAAATCAAAATCTTTAAAACAAAATCTATATTTTTTAATTTAATTTAAACTTTAGCTTATAACCAATAATAAAGTAATCTTATATTATTTTAAACCAAAAAAAAAACTTAATAAAACAAAAATTAAATAGTAAAAATTAAAATTAAAATGAAGCCGGACCAAATACGGTATCTACACCATTGATCAATATAGAAAATTTGACTTTTTCTACACACTACATAATAAGAGAAATCAATCTTTGGCAGAAATCCAATTTCTCCATAACCTGTCTCATATACCCCTACTCAACTCTATCATAAGCTTTAGACATGTCTAGTTTTAGCACCGCCACTCTGTGCTTTCCTATAATTTTTTTGTTTATCGAATGGATGCACTCAAACCCGATTGTGGCATTATCTATAATACTTCGTCCCAGGATAAAAGACCGATTGAATTAGAGCTATGATCTCATCAAGAAAAAAGTTTAGCCTGTTCGCCAAAGTTTTTGCAATAAGCTTATAGATCACATTGCACAAGCTAATGGATCTGTAATCTCTCATCTTCGATCCTCAAGAAAACAGAGTATTTGTATCCACAAACGCCACTTTCTTGGAAGAAGACCACGTTCAAGATCATAAACCACGAAGTAAGGTAGTGATAAGCGAGATTTTCGAAGCGGCTACAAACGTCTACAAGAGTTGTTGATCAAGCTGACACTTCAACAAGAGTTGTTGATGAATCCAACACATCACGTTAGTCGCATCTGCCTCAAGAATTGAGGGTGCCTCGACGTAGTGGGAGGATTGTGTCACAACCTGACCACTACATGGGTTTAACTGAAACCCAAGTTGTTATACCCGATGACGGCGTCGAGGATCCATTAACATACAAACAGGCAACGAAAAATGTGGACAAGGACAAATGTGTCAAAGCCATGGACTTGGAAATAGAGTCTATGTACTTCAATTCCGTTTGGGAACTTGTAGACCAACTCGACGGGGTAAGACTCATAGGGTGCAAATGGATCTATAAGAGTAAACAAGATGCAGAAGGAAAGGTACAGACCTACAAAGCAAGACTTGTGGCGAAAGGCTACACACAAACGGAAGGGGTGGACTATGAAGAAACATCTCCCCTATAGCTATACTCAAGTCCATAAGAATACTTTTATCCATTATCACATATTATGACTATGAGATTTGGCAAATGGACATCAAGACTGCCCTTCTGAATGACAATTTTGAAGAAAGTATTTATATGTCTCAGCCCAAAGGGTTCATAGCTCAAGGTCAATAGCAAAAGGTTTGCAAGTTTAAACGGTTCATATATGGATAGAAACAAGCATCTCATCCTTGGAGCATAAGTTTTGATACTGCGATCAAATTTTATGGTTTTGACCAAAATGTTGATGAGCCTTGTGTATACAAGAAAATCGTCAACAACACAATAGTCTTTTTAGTATTGTATGTGGATGCTATCCTACTTATTGGGAATGATGTAGGATACTTTACTGACATAAAGAAGTGGCTAGCTATTGAGTTCCAAATGAATGATTTGGGAGAAGCTCATTATGTTCTTGGCATCTAAATTCCTACGGATCGCTAAAACAAAACACTAGCCTTATCTCAAACAACTTATATCAACAAGATGTTTGTTCCATAATCAATGCAAAATTTCAAGAAGGGCTTATTGTCTTTCAGACATGGAATTCATCTATCTAAGGAACAATGTCCTAAGATACCTCAAGAAGTTGAGAATATGAGACGCATATTTCATGCTTCAGTAGTGGGCAGCTTGATGTACG
Organism: Momordica charantia; assembly: GCF_013281855.1. NCBI lineage: Eukaryota > Viridiplantae > Streptophyta > Magnoliopsida > Cucurbitales > Cucurbitaceae > Momordica > Momordica charantia. The sequence goes on from NW_028275306.1 coordinate 36,872, forward strand.
CTATGTTGTGTACTAAGCCTATCATCTGCTATGCAATAGGGATGATCAGTACGTATCAATCCAACCCAGGATATGATCACTGGACTGCTGTTAAGGGAATTCCTCAAGTATCTTAGGAGAACGAGGGACTACAAGCTCGTGTATGACTCTAAGGATTTGATCCTTACAGGATTCAAGGAAATCCATGTTGGGATCAGTATTCACTCTTAACGGAGGAGCAGTGGTTTGGCGAAGCATCAAATGAGGATGCATCTCAGACTCCACCATGGAGGCTGAGTACATCGCAACTTGTGAAGCAACAAAAGAAGCGGTTTGGCTTAGGAAGTGCTTAACCGATTTGGAAGTCGTTCCAAACATGAACTTGCCCGTCACACTTTATTGTGATAACAGTGGTGCTGTGGCAAATTCTAAAGAACCTCGAAGCCACAAGAGAGGCAAGCACATCGAAAGGAAGTACCACCTTATACGGGAGATAGTGTAACGAGAAGATGTGATCGTCACAAAGATCGCTTCGGAGCACAACATTGTTGATCCTTTTACAAAGGCGCTCACGGCTAAACTATTTGAGGGCCATCTAGAAAGTGTAGGTCTACGAGCGTTGTACAATTAGTCTCTGGCAAGTGAGAGAAATGTGATAGGTATAGTGTATGCTCTAGTTTATTGTATTTATCCTTTTGCTTTATGATTTTGTACACCCCACTAGAGTTTAGTTCAAGTGGGAGTTTGTTGGGTGTGTTGCCCTAAACTCGTAGTTTGTAATTATGTAAAAACAAATTTATATTTAATAAAGTTGTGTTTTTCATATTAAAAAAATTTGTGGTTAAATTTATAACATTGCATTGTCCAAATCCAATAAACTAAACATCCAAGGTTATTGTCATGTAACCGGGATAGTATATATACTGAGTATATATTTGATATACCCTCGATATACATATGGATAATGTACCGGGAATAACCTAAAGGCTCTATAGTATAAGGATAAGGTTGGGTACCTTATCTTGGCAATACTATGGATACGACCCGCTTTGTAAATGTTACAGATGACTCGATCCAAGTCGTTCATGTGGAGACATGTGAGTGGAGGTGTCTTATACAATGAGTTTGTAGAAGATCGAAACGTGAAATAGCCAATCTTTAGATGTAACACCATTAACTAATAGATTACTATTTTCATAGGACCTGACCAGGAAACTCATTCTCAATCCTGAGTGAGTTATGAACTCCTGCCTGTGAGGGCTCGTCCTTTGATCTGTATGGGTGAGACTGGCCTTAGTCACCGACTCAACATTCCTACCATTTCAAAGTTAGCACGTCAGCATCATGTATTCCTCTTGAATTTTTATCCACAGCTGATCTTGGGTTCGACCATTGGTGATAGTTAGATGAGATTCATTGAGGATGTTGAATGCTTCAGCATACGACTTCGATAGGAGAGCTCCATTTGCATAGGCATCTACCACTAACCTCGTAGCTTCATTCAACCCAATATAATATATCTCTATCTAAATACACTTGGGGATACTGTGGTATGGGCACTTTTGCAAAAGTCCCTTGAACCTTTCCCATGATTCGCTTACAGATTCCCCTGAAAATTGCTGAAAGTTATTGATGTCGTTTCTGAACTTTGCATTTTTTCTCGGTGGAAAATATTTCATAGAAAAAGTTTCTACCAATTCATTCCATGTACTGATGCATTCTGATGGTAGGGAGTGTAGCCATATCCTAACTGTCTCTCAGCGAAAATGGGAACAATTTCAGCCTCAATGCTTCCTTCGTTACTCCCCTGATCTTAAACAAATTACTGACCTCCAAGAAATATCTCAGATGGAGGTGAGGATCTTCTGATTCATGACCCTCAAACTGTCCCACAGTTTGAAGCATTTGAAACATTACGGGTGTAGGCTCAAACTCATCGGCATCTATATCCGGCTCCACTATAGCTGGATTAAAATTATAAAATGCCAGAGTCATGTATGCTCTAATTGCTCTATCCCTGTCATCTGCTAACAGGATAGCATTTAGAGGAAGGGCTGCTGTTGCCCCAACAACCTCTTCCTCATACATGTCCTCAACTACCATATTCAGTGATTGCGAATTCGGATTGCGATTCGTCTCTTCTTGCTCTTGTATTCTGTGCTCATTTCTTCTCATATTAGGCGTTCCTTCATTTTTGTCATCAAGCAGAAATTCTAACCCTTGGAAATCATACATCGACCTACAAAGCAACCAAAATATGGCTAAGGAAACTCTTTACGAACCGTATTCTTAAGCAAAATAACTTAAAGTAAAATAGCTTAGTCTCGAGCAACAGTGCCAAAAACTTGTTACATTCCTACAACCTAGGTGAATGCAAGTGCAAGTGTAGACTATATTCATGCTGATTGTAGTATAAACAAGGTCGAAATTCACATGGACTAAGAATGTTACTTTAAGCATGCACTTAAGAATACCAAGAAAATGCAAATAAAAGATAATCGATGTTTGTACAATTAAACTAAGTAAAATACTATAAAACACAAAAAGAAATTCCAAGAGAGAAATATAGTATTAACAGATGCTGGGTCAAAGAAATGCTGTAGCAAAATAAACAGAACGGGGAAACAGTTAATGGGATGGAACCGGGGGAGATTGTGACATGCTTTCACACGTTCACAGAAGACGCTCTAGCATAAAATTACTACTGATGCTCAAACTGACGTGGTTTCCTTCCGAGACACCCAAATATGAATATTTACAACTTCTGTTGCTAAATACCTAAACATGAAGAACAGTTTATAAGCATGGTTAGGCGGATCTTATCCCTAAGTGTTCGTTCTCTCACGAATAGGAGAAACTCAGATCAAGTGTACACTAAATATTCAGTTGTAGTACCAAATAAGGTCGTCTCCTCAGGGAAAATAACTCATAAAATGGTTAGTAATTTCGAAATACCACACAAGTAAAACAAGAAAAATATATGTTGTGCGTTGATTTGCTGAACTTAAGATGTATAAAGATTTAAACAAAAGCTAGCCAGAACTACTTAGATCTGCTCCTAAAAACAACCAACGAATACAACGAAATGATAAGGGATTACGACTAGTTAAAAGATTGGGGAGGGAAGATTGACATACTGTTTACTCTCAGACTACTACCTAATAGTCCCATAAAACAATGATTACCCAAACCTTCATGGCTCTCCTCCAAGATACCTACACTTGCTCTAACCCAACTCTCATTGTAATTTAAGCAAACAAATAAAGCGGTCTAAAGGTGCTATAAAGTGAACCCCATCCCTGGGTATTCACTGCCCTGTTTCAGAAAGAAAAAGGAAACTATAGCTAACATAAATCAAGCAACTCAATAAGGACTCTCCCGAGCCTCAAGTAAGCTAGCACCCTAAACGAGTTCCGTGCCTCAAGTAAGCTAGCACCCTAAACGAGTTGGCCACACAAGTTTAATGAGAAAGAAAACAAACACAATTCTGTTAAATCAGTACTTCAAAGTTCTAAAGTGTAGCAAGTCAAAAATATTACAGAAACCTTTCAACTCTTCCCCGAAGGTGGGGTTTAGTTCATAATGGAAAGAAGAAAAGAGAAGGAAAATGAAAGAGAGGAGTTCTTCGTTGAAGAAAATGAAAATATAGTAGAAAGCTTCCTCAGGTGTACAATATAAATCCTCAACAATCTGTCACCCTTCACCTTCCTCGATAAAGTCCCCACGTCAACACAGAAACATTCCCTGAAATTGATGATTCCAAAAATGAATTGAATCAATCTGTCATCGTGTCTCCTATTTGTCGGCTTCGACCCCCTTTTCCTTAAATACCAGGCCTTAAAACTTAGGGCACCCGCGGGACGCTGTACGAACGTGGTAAAAGAGATGTTAACTTAAAGCAGTTACTGCTTTAGCCTCTACTCTAGAGCATCCAGGTAACTGCAAGCTTCCAAGGTTTGCGCTTCGTTTCTCAGCATTCTAGCAGCAGTTCTTTAACAAGGCAGCATTCTACTCGACCTAAACGCCCTGCTACTCTTTCTGCACAAATCCTTAGTAATTTAGCATTAAATCATATAATTGAGAGCATCTAAGAATTATACATGTAATTTAGGTCCACTATTGGAATTCTCACATTTTTTTGGCCATGTGGACTAGATTCTCACATTTCCGCACATAAATGCCCCTAATTAGCCCACAAAACAATCTCTATTTGAGAGTCATCACTAGGCACCACAAATCTATTAGAAAAGAGTAGCTAACCACAAAAAAAGCCAAACACGCTACCTATATACCCTTCCGAGTCATACAAGATCAAACAAACTAATAAATGTGGCCAGCATAGATCAGTGAGATGAAAATATTATATCAACTCTATTTAACAGCAACAAAAACAGATAGAGAGCCTCTGTTCACAAGCTACACCAAAGGTCTCCCCAAAAAATGGGGTTTAGTTCATGGAGAATGGAAAAAATACAATGGGCAAAGAGAGAAACAACTCATTTGGTGAAAAAGCTTTGAGAAATTCTCTGAAACCTACAGCTCAGTGAGAAACCAGCAGTTCCAGCCTCCTCCCATCGACTTCTTCTTGAAATGGGGGTAGCTTTCCTTGTCTTCAGCACGTTTTGGGACTATTTTCCTCTCTTGGGTTTTTTCCCCCTTGGGAATTGATGAAGAGGCAACCCACATCTTGTTGATTTTATAACTCCCCCAAAAACTAGGGCAAAACTCAGTAAAACGCGCGTTGTACGGACATAAGTGAGAACCCCGCGTGTTACTGTGCTGCCCATAAATTTCTACAGAAAGAGATGCTCCAACATCGGGATGCTCTAACCCTGCAACACTCCGGCATTTCTCCTACTCAGGTTTGACTGTGTTTTGTCAACAGCTCTTTGGACTCAACGTTTATCTCATTCTATGGTTCTCAGCTTTCAATCTTGCATAATAGAGCCGATAATAGAAAGAATTCAGCACTTCCTTAAGCCAAAACATTCTTTGCTCGAGATTTCATCTCATAATTAATTTTCTATTTTATTCAGGATTTTCTCGAGCTAAAATAGACACACATTAACAATAAATTGCACAAAACTTCCCTAATAATGTCTAGAATAGCTCTCTTTTGTAGAGTTATCACACCCCCAAACTTAAATCATTGCTTATCCTCAAGCAAGACTACACTTTACACCCCACAAGAAAGTACTGAATATGCAATGCATCAAATGCTGAACTTAGCTCTACTTACTCGGTTCACCCACAATGCACACAAATTTGAGAGCTCATTCATTCGGCCTCCACCTTGGACAACGAAAGAGAGTAGCTAAGATCTTGCTCTAACTCTAGAAAAGGATATTTTCCTAGGCTTTAGCATCCTCCTACTTTTACTTTCACAAACCTGACCCACCTAGAGACTTCTTTCTCAAACTCCCTTTCACTTGCTTTGAACCGCTAGCTCTTTTATTACTGGATTGAGCTCTCAACTATGGGCTACTAGCTCTTCCTAATCCTGCAGCCTCTAATGATAATTGAGTTTTTTTTTTTAACTGAATTACAGGATTAGAAAGATTCATAATTGTACAAAACTAAGCTAAAAAGTGTTAGAAGCAAAGCGAATGTGCACACCCCAAAACTTAAAAGCTTGCATTGTCCTCAATGCAACTAAAGACAAAGCATGAAAATGCTCCAACATACCCCCAAACTAGTAGCAAAGAAAATATGAGTAGGTGAGAATATTTTTGCTAAGCTGATATGGACTGTGGGTGGGGAAAGAAATGGGCATCTAATAAGGGAGAATGTCCAATAAAGTAATACGAAAGTAGGGCCTGAACCTGGATAGGTGAGGTATTGAAAATTGTCAACTAAGTACTTGTGGCTTATGAAGGTTACTAACAAGGAGATGCTAGGGCTTCGGTACTAAAACCTAAGCTAGGAAACGAGCAAGAACTGTTGCTACCCACAACCAAGGTTCAAAATTTCGCTCGACATGACATCGACATGTTGAGGAAATGTCAACCAAATGTCGATTTTTTTTCTTTCTTTTTTTATTGTGCATTGAATCTCTAAAAATTTGAGAAAATCTATATCCATGGTAGCCTTCTAGTTAGTTGACACTTAAGGAAAATGTTTTTCAAGAAAAAATCTTGACAAAAAATTTTGAATCCAAACCTTAAAAAACAAGAAGGATTTCTGTTCAAAACGTCTTTTATGTTTTGTGTAAATTTAAAGCTTGTGGAAGAGAAAACAGAAAAGTCAAAAATAATAGTAAAAAATTATACGACATTGGTCGTTTTCTATTTTTCTTTTAAAGAAATTAAAGTTTAATTCTTATAATTTTGATTCAAAAAAGGAAAAAAAAAAAACAAACAAACGTTAAATTAAATTTAACTATAAAAATCTAATAAAATCTTAAAGAAATAGATTATAAACAATCGATTTATAAAAAGACTTAATTTAAATTAAATTTAACTAAAAAATCTAACAAAATTTTAAAGTAACTGATTTAAAAGAAAAACAAATTTTAAATGAAATTTAACTCATGAAATCTTAAAACAAACAAATAATTAAAATCAATTTAACTAATTATTATTAAACATTGAAATTTTAAAAAATTTTAATTCTTATCTTTTGGTTAAAAAAACAAATAAAAGAACAAAACAAAAACAAACAAACGTTAAACTAAATTTAACTAGAAAAAAATCTAACAAAATCTTAAAGAAACATATAATCAATTTAAAAAAAAACAAATTTTAAATTAAATTTAACTAACCGAATCTTAAAAAAAAAACTAATAAAGAAAATCAATTTAACTCATTATTATTAAACATTTAAATTTTAAACTAAATCTAATTTTTTAAAATTATTTCATACTTTATATATACACATTAAACTTTAATTTACCGACTCAAATAATATTCATACGGTATACATGATTTTGTTTCAACATTTTCATCGTGACGATATTTCTATAAGTATATTACTTATATGGTTAGATATGATGGTTAGAAGTCATTAGCTATAGGCTAATTACGCTACAATTAAAGTATTATTTACTAATTTAAAAAATTTCCATCAATATCCACTATTTTGGTAAATTTTCCCGAAATATCCATCGACATCGACATGTCCGTAAAATCGAGACCTCGACATTTCCATCGACATCGACATTTTGAACCTTGCCCACAACTGAAGCCTCAACATCGACAAAACTTCAGAACCACAAATGTACATAACATTGACACTACTAGATAAAGCAGAGCATGCACAAGATGCAAGACACACAACATTTACATAAACATTCCTTTTCATTCATTTTTCTCGGGGGGGGGGGGGGGTAGCTAACCTTGTAAACTAACCTGCTGAAAATTAAACCCAAAAAGAATTCCAAGTAGGAAACAAAATTGAAAGGCAAGGAAATGTTAAATAGCAGCAAGAGGAAACATTTCTTCTTTGGATTCTTCATCAGGGCTGGGTCTTCTTGTTTGAAAACGATGCTTTAGCATCGTAGCTACTCTATCATGATTCCTTTTGCTTTCCGTAGAATTGAAATTAAATAATCTGCTTTCAATTCTTTCCTGAAACAAAAGAGGCAGAAAATACTAATAAACAAAAACTTGCCTAACTATCAATTAAATCACAAATAAAAACAATAACAAAGAACTTCAATCATCACGAACTATAAGGATAATGAAATTGATTTGGAAATTAAAATACTTCCTCTTATATCATTTTTTCTCTCTTCTTTTTCTTCTCTTCTTCTTGGGGGCTATCATCAGCATCAGAAGAACCCTCCTGGCTTGAACTACTCCACGAATATAAAATTGTGATGACAATATCCTTTTAAATTGATTTTGAAGGGAGGAAGTGTGGTGGGGAAGTCACCCCACTCACCACTTTCCCACTTCCCACCATCAAAGGTGGGAAGTGGGAAAACCTCTCGTGGGAAGTGGGGATTTTCCTCCCATTTCTTTCCTCTTTTTTTTTTCCTTTTTTTTAATTAAAACAAATTTAATTAAATAATAATTAATTAAACCTAATTTAATTAATTATAAAAAAGAATTATTAATTTATTTTAATTAAATCTAATTTAATTTAACCAAATTAATTTATCACAATTATTTAATTAATTTAATTAAATTAAACTTAAATTAATCAACTATATTAGAATCAAATTATAATATTCATCTTTGTCATAATTTTGAATCCAATTCAAAATTAACTTTATATTATAATGTATCAACATACATTATATTAATTGCATCTCATACAATTAATATTAATTCCTTTTAACCAATTTGAACAATTCAAATTCTTTTCAAAATTAAATGTTCTTAACTATCCTTTACGAGTTAGCAAGGGGATATAATAGACCTACAGATCAGAAGCTCCAACGATACGAGATTAATTGATTAAACTCATTAACCAATTTAATCAACATTCGTTAACTGTTGGTCACTCCACTAAAGACCCACAGCTGCACTCTTCTCACTGTAGAATATTTTGCGTCCACAGATTTTTACCATTAACGGTAAGTTAATCCTTCACGAGTGTTGGTAACCACAGTTGGGTCAAATTACCGTTTTACCCCTAATTACATCTTGTACCTTAAGTATCGATGATCCTCTAATGAACAACCCGATTATGGTTAAACCAGTAATCGGAAGTCCCTCTCGAGCCAGTGAACGAGTGGGGCCCCTTATTCAAGTCCCAGAGTCAGTACTTAAGAGAAAACTCATCTACTTACCCTAAAGTCGGGAATGAGTGAATTCCATCTTGTGTATTTATGTTTCCAACTCCCCACTCGATCTCGTCCCTAAAATGGTAGGCATATTGAGTCGGCGACTCGGGCCACTCTCACCCATACAAATCAAAGGACGAGCCCTAACAGGCAGGAGTCCATAACTCACTCAGGATTGAGATCGAGTTACCTGGTCATCTTATTGAAATATTAATTTATTAGCTAACGGTGTTACAGCTAAAGATGAATTATTTCGCGGTCCGGTCTTATACAAACTCATTGTATAGGATACCCCCTCTCGCATGTCTTCACATGAACGACCTGAATCAAATCATTTGTAACTATTACAAAGTGAGCCGTATCCATAGTGTTACCAGGATAAGGTACCCAACCTTATCCATATACTATAGACCCTTTAGGTTACTACTAGAACATTATCCACCTGTATATCAAATATATACTGTATATATATACACTGTATATCAAATATATAAGCTGTATATTAAATATATACTGTACATCTGTTATATACTGTTCCAGTTACATGACATCACCTTGGATGTTAGTTTATTGGATTTGGGTTAGTGCAATTCTATCAATAACTACTTTATTGAAAGAATATTTGTTTTATGTTTACAAACCACGAGTTTAGGGCATAAAATCCAACAGATTTCTCTTTTGTTCTTCAACCCCAAAACTTGATGCTTCTTTTGGCTTAAGTTCGACCGATGCTCTAGCAACATTATCGTGGATATTCTTATGTTGCAGCTTGTTTGCAGTTTTTTGAATTTGACTGTGAATTTCAATTACTACATTGACTTAGGGCTCTCTTTCTCTTGAAGGGTGGGATTTGATGGAGGAAATGTGTTACAACTCATTGCTGTTTGAGTTTTGCATTGTTATTTCTCCTCCAATTTGAGTGTCTGAATAATGCCCGAGAGAGCTTCATGTGGTCGCTTTCTTAGCACGTCAGCATCATGTATTCCTCTTGAATTTTATCCACAGTTGTTCTTGGGTTCAACCATTGGTGATGGTTAGATGAGATTCGTTCAAGGATGTTGAATGCTTCAACACACGACTTCGATAGGAGAGCTTCATTTGTAGAAGCATCTACCACTAACCTCGTAGCTTCATTCAACCCAATATAATATGTCTCGATTTGAATACACTTGGGAATACCGTGGTATGGGCACTTTTGCAAAAGCCCCTTGAACCTCTCCCATGATTCGCTTACAGATTCCCCTGCAAACTGCTGAAAGTTATTGATGTCGTTTCTGAACTTTACATTTTCGTTTGGTCAAAAATACTTTAGAAAAAACGTTTCTACCAATTCATTCCATGTAGTGATGGATTATGATGGTAGGGAGTGTAGCCATATCCTAGCACTGTCTATCAGCGAAAGTGGGAACAATTTCAGCCTCAATGCTTCGTTCATTACTACCCTTATTTTAAACGAATTATTGACCTCCAAGAAATTTGAGGTGAGGATTTTCTGATTCACACGCTCACAGAAGACGCTCTAGCATAAAATTGCTACTGATGATCAAACCGACGTGGTTCCCTTCCAAGACACCCAAATATGAATATCTACAACTTCGGTCGCTAAATACTCAAACATGAAGAACAATTTATAAGCGTGGTTAAGCGGATGACCTTATCCCTAAGCATCCACAAATCTACTAGAAAAGAGTAGCTAACCACAAAAAGAGTCAAACATGCTACCTATATACCCTTCTGAGTCGTACAAGAGCAAACAAACTAATAAATGTGGCTAACATAGATCAGTAAGATGAAAATATTATATCAACTCTATTTAACAGCAGCAAAAACAGCTAGAGAGCCTCTGTTCACAAGCTACAACAAATGATCTCCCCCAAAAATGAGGTTTAGTTCATAGGGAATGAGAAAAAGCTTCCAGCCTCCTCCCGTAGGCTTCTTCTCGAAATAGGGGTAGCTTCCTTGTCTTCAGCACATTTTGGGACTATTTTCCTCCCTTGGGATCTTTTCCCAAGGTTTGTATAAGTTGTTGAATGTGAGTGGTATCGTTACTAGTGAGAATGATGTCATCAACGTATATTAACATGGTATCAGAACGGGAGGTCCTATGTTCGAACCCCTGCGTTGTTGTTTCCTCCGTTGATATCCACTTGTTGGGCTTTATCAATTATCCAAGCCCACAAGTGAGAGGAGTGTTGAGAATTTATATAAATTTATTAAAGGGAATTTTAAGTAAATGGCTAAATTCTGACGTTTTATGTCCATGTGTTTATAATTTTGCAAATATAACTAAGGGATATATTTGTAATTTTACATTTTTTAGTTTTTTCCCCATAATGCCCTTCCTATATTTTTGGAATTTACAACTATTTAACGACCCCCAACAAACTTGCTTTTCAATTCAAATATTGTTTCCTACTCCTTTAAAACCACTCAATATAGATTTGTTTCCCAGGGGATTTAATTGATTTGATTTTATATCTCCACCTTTTAAATTTTAGTCTTAAGGTGATCTCCCATATCTTTCCCTGCAACAACAAATTGAACGACCCATGTATCTTACAAGCTTTTCGCTACAACGATAGATTAAGTCTCATCCAAAAATTACTCAGACAAAAAATTTGTTTTAGTGTCGGTAGTTTCTTACACATTAGGTATTGTCATGATTGCAAAAACTTCATGGTATCTACTACCATTGGCTTGGGCATTGATTGAGGTTAGTCTTATTTAATTTTCTTTCTGTTTACTTTTCTCTTAGTTTTATTCAATTTTCTTTCTATCTGCTCTCTCCTCCCCCCCCCCCCTATTCTTGTTGGAGTTTGCAACTTAACCCCATAAATTACTTTCCTCCTCTTTCCTCCTCTTTCCTCCTCAAGTTCTTTATTATAGGTCACAATTGTGCTCACAAATCATAGGAACAAGTTAGTTGTAGAAGACATTATAGATATTGTCTTTGTAGATACCAACATTATCCCAAGATGAAATGCAACACTAGTACAGACCACCACTATAGATATTGATATTGACCTCGAAATGGAAGTGTGACGCCACCCAATGCAGACCACTGTAGATACCGACATTGACCCCAGAAATAGAAGTGTAGACTACTGTAGATACTGACATTGACACCAGAAATAGAAGTGCAGACTACTATAGATACTGACATTTACCTAATAAATGGAAGTGCGACTCTAGTGTAGACCACAACACACCATGTGCATATGTTACTAAAGTGATTACTGTTTGGCAATAGTGAATTCTATACTAATCACATTTCTATGTGATGGTAGATGAGACCAGAACAAATCACTCAGACCATAAGGTGTTTGAGATCAATGATGTGAAAGCATGAAAATTGTTATAGTATGTGTAGTTTCCTACCCTTGTGATGATTGCAAAAGTATCTACTACCATTGGTTTGGGCATGAACTGAGCTTAGTCTTATTCAATTTTCTTTCTGTTTGCTTTTCTTTTAGTCTTATTCAATTTTATTTTTGTTTGCTTCTCTCTCCCCTTCCCATTCTTGTTGGAGTTTTCAACTTAGCCCCTAAAGTTACTTTCCCCCTCTTTTCCCCTCAAGTTCTTTATTATAGGTCACGATTGTGCTCACAATGATAGGAACAAGTTAGTTGTGGAAGACATTATAGGTATTGACTTTGTAGATACCAACATTTATCCCAAAATGAAAATGCAATAGACTACTGTAGATATTGACGTTGACCACGAAATGGAAGTGTGACACCCAATGCAGAGTTGATGCCGACATTGACCTAGAAATGGAAGTGCATACTATTATAGATACGAAGTGCAGACTACTATGTATTAACCCATTAAATATATTTACCCCTGCCACCTAGAAATTTTAAATTTTAGTTTTAGATTTTAACATAGAAATTTATAAATTTAAACGTTAGTCAAATTTTGAATAAACTTTTATTTAAAAACTGTCAATTTTAAATTAGATTTTAGTGGTTTCAATTTGATTATTTAAAATTGATTCCTATAATTAGGATGCGTTGTTTTTGCAAGTTGTACCAAATAAAATCCCTAAAATTAAGCCCATATAGTCATAGGGTATATTTGTCTAAAATAATATTTAGGATTCTAAAAAATGCCATTTAGCCATTTACCCAATATTTGATATGTTTAGTCATTTTTTAAAACACCTTATTTATTTTGGCTATGCAGTTGTCCCTGAATTAATTTATCCAACTCATCATCTTAACAATTCTTATAATCTTAAAAATTGTTTGATGGAACCTCACGGATTTTTTACATTGTTACCAAATTGAATGTGTGACACATTTTGTATTGGGATGGTATAATAAACTTGTTTTGTAATTAATTTGGCTGAATATGTTAGGCATCCGTATGGTTTAGATTTGGGAAGAAAAGAGCAAATGAGTGGATTTTTCAACTGATTAAAAAAAGATTTAAGAATGGTTTATGAGATTAATCGAAACTATGCTTAAACAATAGAGAATAAATTAAAAGTATGAGAAGAAATTAGAAATGAGTCCAAATTTAAAATTCGTTATTAGGTATCCTAATCCGTGATGCATTTTGCATTGAGAGATTATACAGAAAAGTTGGAATTTCGTAGTCGGACTCGGATTGGGATTGGGATTGGGATTGGGATTCCCAAATTTACACAAAATTGATTGATCAGAAGCTGGCTGGCGCCATGCCTATATATATTTCCCCATTCTCACCAATTCCATCTCATCTGCTACCTCTCTCTCTTCCGATCCATATTCATTCTGTTTAACAATCGAAGATGGTGAGCGCCACTGTTGCCCGCAATATCGTCGGCATTGTCGGTAATTTCGACTTCTCCATCATTTCACTGTCACCAGATTAGTTTATTTAAACTTTAACGGTTGGATTTTGAATTATTCTTTGGAAATTTAATTTACTTTTTATTTATTTGCTGTCTCTGAATATTTGCAGGTAATGTCATCTCTTTCGGCCTCTTTTTCTCCCCGCTGTAAGTAACACTACCTCCCGCCATCTCCTTCCATCGTCAGCTTTTTCTTTTAATTACATTACAAGTTTCGCAAATTTGAAAATTCAACAACTTTTTTTAAAGTTCAAACGCAACCGACCAAACTTATAATTTACCCTTACTTTCTATTATTTTCAATGTTTCTCGAGAGTTCTAAACGCATTTATGAATATTGTACGCAGACCAACATTCTTCAAAATCATCAAGAACAAGACCGTGGAAGAGTTCAAGCCAGATCCCTACATCGCAACCGTTCTAAACTGCATGTTCTGGGTCTTCTATGGAATGCCATTTGTCCATCCTGACAGCGTTTTGGTCGTCACTATTAACGGTATTGGTCTTGTTACTGAACTCGCATATTTGGCCATCTTCGTCTTCTATGCTGATAACAAAGGACGGGTAGGTTTGTCTTTTCCTTTTACTCATTTTTTCCCCCTTCCAAATCTTTTAGGAAAATTCTATTCCATTATTAATTAGAAAAGTCCCCAAATTCCTGTGTTAATTATGTTTAACTTGCTCTCATTTCAGAAGAAAGTGGGTGTTTGTCTTCTCATTGAAGTCATATTCGTGGCCATTATTGTTCTCATAACCATGCTAGTTTTGCACGGAACTAAAAATAGATCACTGATGGTTGGAATAATTTGTGACGTCTTCAATATCATGATGTATGTGTCTCCTCTAACCTCATGGTAAGTAAATTCAAATCTATTTTCATGTATCATCGTCCTCCAGTAGATGATTACAATGTTATATTTTTCTTTCTACTCAATAAAAAAAAACATTAAACTACTGTTTGATTTCTACAGAAAAAGGTGATAGTGACAAAGAGTGTCAAGTATATGCCGTTTACACTTTCATTAGCCAACTTTCTCAATGGTTGCATCTGGACAGCTTATTTACGCCCTCATCAATTTTGATATCTATATGCTGGTATGGTATTCTCCTCCCTACTCCTAATACAAATTTTTGCAATAATGAAAAACATATTCTTTTTCCACTCTTTTCTAGTGTTTACCAAGTTAAAAGCATAACAATGTTCGATAAGAAGCCTTAAATTTTTATTTTTTCGAATTTTCTTTTGCCTTTTTAGTATTCTTCCATCGATATTCGTAGATTTTTCTATCCCTAAGTTGGGAAAGTTAGGCCATTTTCTTCTCGATATCACGCCCTAGAAGCTTTTTAATTTGACCAATATTTTAATTTATAAAACCTTGCAGATAAGCAATGGTGTTGGAGCAATTTCAGGTCTTCTCCAACTAGTTCTATATGCATATTACTCGGTATGGGGTTCAAAAGATGAAGAAAACACTCCGAAGGAACCTAACAAGATAACTCTCCACCATGAAAGAACGATGCGAAGTTTAAAGACTCAAATGTTTTTAGTTTTTTTTTTTTTTTTAGTTAAAATGTTTTTTCTTTAGTCTACATTAGATTAGTGAGTCTCTTTTTTTTGATTTTTGAAAAAGATTTGTGAGTCCGTTCTTTATGGCTTGTTATTCAAATAATAATTATTATTTTTTATTTTCATTTCAGTTTTACCAAAATATTATATTTGTAATGTTTCATTTGATTCTAGATTTTTTAACAATTTATTTCTATACAAATTTGATTTTTTAACCATTTATTTCTATACAAATTTGAGGTGTTGGATTTTTTTAAGATGAGAGTTTAACGAGTAGGGAGAAGTAAAGTTAAAACTTCAATTAAAAATGAACTAAAATACAGTGTAAATTATTATTAAGCATAACTGTGATATTCAAGTTACATAGTAAACACT